>NC_067130.1:35500874-35595426 GCF_021347895.1 Acanthochromis polyacanthus | reverse complement strand
CATTGAAGGCACAGCCCTTACGTTATTTTGGTCCTACCTGACCAATAGGAGCTTCTCTGTTCCTCGGCCCTCTCGCCTCCAACATCTGGCCCTCAGTCAGAAATCTTGCTGGGGGGACCAGGGGGACACAGCCTTTGCTGTGGCAGCCCCCAGACTCTGGAATTCTCTCCCTTCCACATCAGTGCAGCCAAAAATAGTTTGTGTGCGTTTTATCTCTCCCTCCTATTTAGGCTTGGCTCAGCAGGCAGGAGTGGCAACAGGTGTTCTCGATTCACAATCATGATCAGTGGGCGTGGGAGCAGCTGGGGACGGCTCATCAGATCTTCACCAGCTCCTTTATAAGCAGACGCTGCTCGCTTCTCAGCGCTGGATTGAAGCTAAGTGATAGCCTGCTATTCCTGTAATCACTCACCTGATTACCTTTCCACAACTCATCCTTGCTCAATCCTAATGCATTCTCTGCTCCTCTCTCCAGTCTCCGGATCAGCCGCTCCCGTCCCCGTTGGACTACGGATCATCTGTTTCGCTCCGTTCGTTGTTTGATTGAGGAGGCTCAGCTGAAGCGTTCCAGTAACCCGGCGTCCTGTCTACACACCGATGATTGTCCAGCACCGGCTACCACACGGACCGCCGGCCTACTGCAGTTCTCCAGCATGCCTGGAACCCAGTCCGAGCATCCAGATCGTCCTGTTGTTAAGTACTGAGAAAGACTGACTGGTTGTCTGATGAAGCTTACTAGTATTTAGAAAACCCGTGTATAAGTAACAGAGGGAGACCGATTGTAGCCTGAGCTAAGCACCTGAGAGAGATGGTTAGGATTGGACATTTCTGTGAATGTTAATTCTTCGCCTTGAATATGAGAAACTTTGAGAAATGATTCTTGAGGCCAGGCTAGTTCGTGTTTGCTGTTTATTCACGCATTGAGAGACTTTTGAGTTTAAAAGTTTTGCATTGTGTATAGTTCACCAAGCCACTAGTCGGCGCAACCTTCGTTGTCATTCAAGACTAAGTACTTCCTGTTTCTCACCCCATCTTGGGATTTGTAGTTTACAATTTAAATAACATTAAAATCCATTCATAAAAGAACCTGTGGTCTGTCGTTTCCTGCACTTGAGCTCCTCCAGTATTCATAACAGCCAAGGCTTTTTCAAGTCTGAGATGAAGTCCCATCTTTTTCACTTGCCTTTGATTAGGTTCTTATGTTGTGTTTATTGCATTTAATTTTGTGAAGTACTTTAGTTTGGCTCAGCTGTTTTGACTTGACTAGAAGTCTGTAAGTGGCCTTTCTGTGTTACTGCTTTTTTTTTAGGTTCCCTGTCCATTGTGTGGAATAGAGTATCGAGAAGACATCCTAGCAGTTCATGTGGAGACAGATAAATATAATTTATAATATATGCCATAGTCAGGTAAATACTGGATGCAGAAATTGTTAGATATTAGTGCATGGCCTCCGACAAAATGACTTACGTAAGCACTGTTATCACTTGTTATCTTACTTCCATTTAAATCTGGATAAAAGCACATTCCTTTGTTTTAACTTATAGCTCTACAGTTATCAACAACAGCATAAATTATAGTCTTTTCATGTTTACAGTCCTTTTTTTTTTTTTTTTTTTTTTTTTTTTTTTTAGAATTTGTAAATATAATGCTAATTTGAAAGTCTTTTCCTATCATGCTTTATTTGACAGTGTGGAAGAAGAAGCCTCCAAGGGGGCAGACATGGACATATCTACTGGAGGAGAAATCAAAAAGCATATCTTGGGTTTACAAATAGATTTTCATAATTTTATCATTTCCATTTCAAATCGATAATCACTAGTGCTTCATAGTGTCATCAGAAACAAAATCTTCGCTTCTATCTAACTATATTGTCTCTTAGTTGTTATACAAATGATTGAACTTGTATTGTCAATACTACATGTAAGATACTGTAGGCATTTTTGAATGGTCCTGAAATATTTGTGAAAAGTGACTTTCACATGCACTGATTTATTCATAACCATTCTTCCATTTGTAACCATTTCCATTATAATAGTAATACAAGATTAATTATTGGCACCAGTCACATCAATTATATCAAAATATCAAATGATTTTCAGAACAGAAAAAAATATGTCACGTGAGTTTTAGTTTCATACATTTTTCTTAGACATGCATTTTGAATCAAAGATGTGACTCATAACTAATAACTATTGTGCTTTCCTTCTACTTGTCTAGTCTGGATGACATTATCCAGGCAATCCAGGATGCAGTTGTCACTGATGATGGCAAAACCTTTGACCTCAGTGTCAAGGCAGAACCTGGTAGAGAGAGGGCTACTGCAGTGGCAACGACAAAAAACATCCTCACCAGTTTATCAGCTTAAAGTTTCCTTTTTGGGTGAAGCTGGTGTGGACACAGGAGCTCTCAGAAAAGAATTTCTGACAGGTAGGTGTAGGACAAATGACATAAGTCATGTCACCAGAATATATTGAAATATTTTAGAGTTAAATAGCTTTAAAATATTGTTATGTTAGATGCTTTATCAGAAAATGTAATGTCATGCATGTATTTTAGGGATGATCGAGGGCGTAGAGACCAGATTCTTTGAGCTGGGCACACATGGGAGAAGACCCAAGTATTCACTGTCTGATTTAGACAAAGGCTGTTTCAGGTGTGTACTATGTACCACAAACAGAAAACAATCCTATGTGTCATACTAAACAGTTTCCACATCAGCAGTAAATGATTAACATTGTCATTCATTTTGAGTCATGACACATTTTCACTCTTTTCTCTTTGTTTTTGCTCCTGAGGGAAATATCCAACTGCTAAATGGTCGTCAAACATCATTAACAGCTCAATATGTTTGTTTTTTGTGGCAGTGATGGTGTACATTGGGATTTTTGGGCTTTTCTCTAAAAACAGCTGAGCACTGACAGTAAACCAAACACTGACCTAAAAGCGTAAAGATCCATAGAGCTGGGCTCTGCATGTCACTGCAGCAACAAAAAAAATATCTTTTTATTATGATTAGCTAGTTACATAAAAACATAATATGTAAAAATAGGATAAAATTGTGCTTTTGTACTTTTTTCAGGAGTATAGGGCAGATAGTTGCCTCCAGCTTGGCCCCAGGAGGACCAGCTCCAAATGTTCTGATGGAGTGGTGCTATCACGTGTTGTGCACTGGGTCGCTGGACATAGAGAACCTGACCAGAAGCCATGCGGGAGATGAGTATGCTGATCTGTTGTCAAGAGTAAGAACATAAACACCTTTCAGCAAAACTACTGACTTGAGAGCTGTAGACTTGTGACACTTGAATTTAGTCAAACATCCCACAACTCCCATATGATTTTAATTAGTAATATAATTGAATGTATACATTGATGGCACACAAGGTGTTGGTTGTCTATTTTCACTCTAGGTGGAGGTAGCCACTGAGATGACTATCACAGATCTCACCCTGGATATTCTGAACTGTGGATACACAGGACATGTCCGCTGTGAGAAAAAGGATGACATCATTCGGTATGTTGGAGGTTCTTCTGTATTATGAACTGTTTCAGAACTCAAAGTGTATATTTATGTTTGCAAAAAATATAATTCTAACCCATACAATCAACAACTGCACACTTTGTCTCTTTTTTGATTAACTTAATTGTTTGAATGCTCCTTTGGATCCTCAGCCTCTCAGGTTTAAAATGGTAGCACACATGATTACACAGCCAAGAAAACACAGAGAAAGACAGAGGTAGATGGAAAGACACAGATGGAATGATAGATATTAACTGAATTTTAGCGATAATACAGACATGAAATTACTGAATGCTGCTAAGTTTGGTTGTTTTTCTTTTTAATTCTTACATTGTTCATAAATTCCAAAAGTTTCAAGTATTTTGTGATTGATCTTCATCACAAAATACTCCAATTTATATGTCATATGTTTTTTTGTGTGTGCATGTGATTTGTTACAAAAAACAGCTATAGTTCTCCATGGCAACCTGAGGCTACTCCCAATGCTGCTACAGAGAAGGGAGGGTCTATCACTCTGTGGCTTGTCAGATTTCATGGCCAAGTATCCTGATATGTGCAAGCCTTTGTTTGTGCCAGGGCTAGAGATGAAAGGAAGTCCACCATAGACACAATTTAAGATTAAAATGTTTTCTGGTACCATGAAGGTTCTATTAGAATTTGAGTTGAAGCGGTATTCTTGTTGTGTTTGAGTTAGTCGTAAATCCAATAGTGTGAAGTTCCTACTGTGTGTGGAAAGATCTAAGTTATTACACATGAAAATGTAATGGTACATGGAAAAACAATTGATAGGAGAGTTAGGTGAAAGTTTTGTGATTAAAAAGATCAGCCACAGATCGTGACACAATGCTTTGGATTTCATTGATACAGAAACATTTTAACTGTCTTTTTTAATTTAAAGAAATATTATTGTTCACTTATCTTTTTCAAATCAAAAACATTAAAATCTTACACTTTGTCTCAAAATTCTGTCTTTTTTAGATGACACAGATCCTGGGATACACCACCCTGAATGTCCATCATTGTCTCCACATGCATTGCTCCAGTGGGTAACAGGCCAAGCTCATGTTCCCGTCCTGCAGGAGGAGAAGAGACATTTAAAGTGAAGATTAAGTTCAACCATGACTGCCAGCAGGACTGTGGTGCACATAGCATATGCTATCCGTTGGTGGCAGCGTGCACGAGCACCATCACCTTTCCTGTACAACATATGGCAGCCTATGACAACTTTAAAGTTGTCCTTTTAGAGGCATTCCTGCAGGGGCAAGAGTTCTTAAGAGTGTAACACATTTGTGCATCCAACTGTTGCATGACGAACATATTTGTTACACCCTTATTTATTTCAACTACTTTTAGCTATTTGGCCAATGCACTCAGATATATTTCCTCATTACTAATGACACAAGCAGGACCAGAGTTGTTGAAGTATGATGGAGTTTGTAGTAGTGATGGGACAAACAACACTGGTGCGTCAGCACTGTGCCAAGCACACAAGAGCGAAACCTCGTATTGGTGCGTGTATCGCTTTAAGACAAAAATCACGTGACGGATACAGGGAGCGTGTCGTTTGGATGTGCGGTGCCAAATTGCGTTTATAAGGAAACAAGCTGTATCGACATGTATTGTTGCTGTGTCTGTTTTCCCTCACCTTGTTCAACTTCTGACTTCATGGATCATTCCACTAAGAAGAAGTTTTCCCCGGTCTGGAATCATTTTGATCTTTTGACGGCAAATAAGGTAAATCTTTTTCTCCTTTGGGCATTGTTTACTGTTAGTTATTTTTTTAATTAAATATGTTTCTACTCTTTTCTGTAAGAGGTTTGAATTGTTTTCAGGTAGATTAACTTTTTATTTTATTGTAGGTGAAGTGTCGGCTCTGCTCCACAGAGCTATCTTACATCAATAAGAGCACTTCATCAATGCTGAGGCATTATAGAGCTCGGCATGGCAATGAAGAATTGGCAGATACTCGTGTGAGCACGCCAGGTATGTTTAAATTCTCAGAAATTAGAATTTCTAAAAATAGTTTATTACGCACAAAAGGCTTTGTGTTACTCTGTAATATTGTTTGTAAAAATCAGTCCTTCAACAAGCTTTAAATAAATATTTGGCTTGCAGTTCCTAACAAGCAAGCAGTGATTGAGGCTGTGGTCAACATGATTATCAAAGACTGTCAGCTGCTCACCATTGTTGAAAATGAGGGATTCAGGGAGCTCCTGAAGCTTATTGCACCCTCATATGTTCTACCAAGCAGGAAGGTATGTTTAAGAAATGCATGGTTGAATTAATTAGTGACTACTGTCATGTCATATGTCTATTTTGTTTTCATAATGTACTAAAGTATTTGCATGGTTATTTTTAGGCCATCAAGGACTTGGTGAGTCAGAAATATGAGGTGGAAAAGGAGAACCAAAAAGGACCTCCAGAGCGTCGTTGCTATTAGTTTAACAGCTGATATGTGGACGTCCATTAATATGGAGGCATATCTTGCTGTTACTTGCCACTATGTGGACAAAGAAAGCCATGAACTCCGTTCATCAGTCTTGGGAGTGCAGCATTTTCCTCAGAGACACACTGCAGAAAATTTGGCCACGGTTAAAAGGAACCTCATGGAGGAGTGGAGCATAGCAGGCAAGGTCAGATGTCTTGTCACTGATGCAGCAGCAAACATGAATTCTTGTGCTAAAATGCTGCAAATACGGCAAACCATTTGTATTGCCCATTCCATGAATTTAATTGTAAAAAAATCATGCGATCAAATCACAACGCTAACAGAAATACGCAACAAAACACGGCAAATTGTGACATACTTTTGCTCAAGCACCACAGCCAAAGAAAAACTCACTCAAATGCAGCAACAGCTGGGAACACCATTCCATAAATGAATAAACGAGGTGCCGACACGATGGAACAGCACCTACCACATGCTGGAAAGAATGACTGAGCAGAAGGAGGCAGTCTGGGTGTCACTGGCCGCATTAAAAACTGATATCACTCCTCTGACTCCTGAGGAACTTGAAATTATTGAAGAAATGCTCAGGGTGCTTGTTCCTTTTAACCAAGCCACAATAGAACTCTCTGAGGAAAAAAGAGTCTCAGGCTCAAAGGTTATTCCATTGATGAAAATGGTCCACATTGAACTTCAACGTCAAGCCTCAACAGTGACAAAAACAGCTGCTCAAGAGCTGGCGGAAAACCTGAGAAAGCGACTGAGTGAATCTGCAACCTGGAATCGCTCAGTGTGATGACACTGGCAACACTGTTGGATCCCAGGTTTAAAACAGTTGGCTTCTTTAGTCCACCAAAAGCAACTGAAGCTGTCAACAGACTGAAGTCGGAGTGTGCTGCTGAAATAAGGAGCCATGAGCCTGACCCAGCAGGAGAAGAACCTCGCTCTTCACATGGATCAGAACACAGTTCAGGTATGAAAACACATTTTTTGTGTTTATTTGTATATTTCTGTTGCAGTTTGTCATGTGATAATAAACTAGCGACTAACAAAGAATTATTTCTAAAATATTTGTTAGGGCACAATCTCTGGAAACCTCTGGATATGGAGGTAGAGGAGAACAACTCGACCTCGAATCCGACAGCCGATTCCATAGTGGAAGTCCAACGCTACCTGGCTCAAACCAACACACCCAGAACACAAGATCCGTTGCAATATTGGAAAAATAACCAGACAACATATCCACACCTGCATCAACTCGCACTTAAATTTTTATGCACCCCATCCTCATCTGTACCCTGTGAGAGTTTTTTTCTAAGGCAGGGGAACTGGTGTCCAAGAAGAGAAATCGCCTTGGAGCAAAGACACTGCAAAAACTTTTGTTCCTCAATAAAAATGTATGAATGAATCCATTTTTAGTCTGTTATTTCGTATGATTGAACACTCAAGTTAAAAAAATAAATACATAAGTTAACAATTGGAACTCTGAATTTTATTATGGACAAGTTTGCTATATTTTACAGACCAACTCATTTTAGCATTAACACAAACAAGGTATTTAGCAAATTTTAAACTCTTCTCATAAAGAACTCAGCGAACAAATTGAGCAAATGAAATTATGCAATGATGAGATCACATTTTCAGTAAAAGACTAGCAATTAAATAAAGACTAAATATTATTTCACAGGCTGATGTTGGGTTTGCAGCATGTGAGTTTTTCCGTCTTATTTCATTGTGCTTACTTGCAATGATTTTAGAACTACTGTAGAGGTCACTATTGAGTGACCAACACAGTTTGGGGAGTGTGTCAATACACTCCTTGAGGCATCATCATCCCATCACTAGTTTGTAGCATTTTCAAAGAGCAAAAAACTAGTTGTAGTTTGCTGTGTAGATGCATACATGCTGTCAGTCATTTTACAGTGACTGTCAGTGGGGTTGAGTGCTGCTGGTTGTAATGCGGCTGAGTAGAGGCAGCTACACTGCTACTGACCTGAACTTTATTTTACTTATTTTGAAAGAATCCTCTTTGCATACATCCAATCCTGCTAGTTTCCACTGATTTGTTTATTAGTCCGTCTGTGTGGTTTGTTGTGACAGATGGACACAACAGATTTAAAAATCTGCTGTGAGCAGTATCCCTCTATAAGTTAACAATCAAAGTGCTCCCCTAGTTAAATCAGATCTAATTAGCTTTTGTCAATTGCTATAGATACACTCTTCACCCCCGAGCTGAATGCTCATTTGAAGTAAACACCCATACTCATACACACGTGGACAAAATTGTTGGTACCCCTCAGTTAAAGAAGGAAAAACCCACAATTCTCACTGAAATCACTTGAAACTCACAAAAGTAACAATAAATAAAAATTTATTGAAAATTAAATAATCAAAAACTGCCATTACTTTTGAATTGTTGATTAACATAATTATTTAAAAAAACAAACTAATGAAACAGGCCTGGACAAAAATGATGGTACCTCTATAAAAGATTGAAAACTATTTGACCAGAGTGACATGATTAACTCAGGTGTGTCATTTAATTGACATCACAGGTGTTTCCAAACTCATAATCAGTCAGTCTGCCTATTTAAAGGGAGACAAGTAGTCACCCTGCTGTTTGGTGAAAAGGTGTGTACCACACTGAACATGGACAACAGAAAGCGAAGGAGAGAATTGTCCCAGGACATCCGAAAAAAATGATAGACAAACATCTTAAAGGTAAAGGCTATAAGACCATCTCTAAACAGCTTGAAGTTCCTGTGACAACAGTGGCTCATATTATTCAGAAGTTCAAGACCCACGGGACAGTAGCCAACCTCCCTGGACGTGGCCGCAAGAGGAAAATTGATGACAAATTGAAGAGACGGATCGTTGGAATTGTATCCAAAGAGCCCAGAGCAACCTCCAAAGAAATTAAAGGTGAACTCCAAGGCCAAGGTACATCAGTGTCAGATCGCACCATTCGTCGTTGTTTGAGCCAAAGTGGACTTCATGGGAGACGACCAAGGAGGACACCACTGCTGAAAAAAACTCATAAAAAAGCCAGACTGGAATTTGCAAAAATGCATGTTGACAAGCCACAAAGCTTCTGGGAGAATGTCCTTTGGACAGATGAGACCAAACTGGAGCTTTTTGGTAAGGCACATCAACTCTATGTTCATAGACTCAAAAACCAAGCATACGAAGAAAAGAACACTGTCCCTACGGTGAAACATGGAGGAGGCTCAGTAATGTTTTGGGGCTGCTTTGCTGCATCTGGCACAGGGTGTCTTGAAAGTGTGCAAGGTACGATGAAATCTGAAGACTATCAAGGCATTCTGGAGAGAAATGTGCTGCCTAGTGTCAGAAAGCTTGGTCTCAGTCGCAGGTCATGGGTCTTCCAACAGGACAACCATCCAAAACACACAGCCAAAAACACCCAAGAATGGCTGAGAGAAAAGCGTTGGACTATTCTAAAGTGGCCTTCTATGAGCCCAGATCTGAATCCCATTGAACATATGTGGAAGGAGCTGAAACATGCCATTTGGAGAAGACACCCATCAAACCTGAGACAACTGGAGCTGTTTGCTCATGAGGAGTGGGCCAAAATACCTGTTGACAGCTGCAGAACGCTCATTGACAAATACAGAAATCGTTTAATTGCAGTGATTGCCTCAAAAGGTTGTGCAACAAAATATTAAGTTATGGGTACCATCATTTTTGTCCAGCCCTATTTCATTAGTTTGTTTTTTAAATAATTATGTTAATCAACAATTCAAAAGTCATGGCTGATTTTGATTATTTAATTTTCAATAAATTTTTATTTATTGTTACTTTTGTGAGTTTCAAGTGATTTCAGTGAGAATTGTGGGTTTTTCCTTCTTTAACTGAGGGGTACCAACAGTTTTGTCCACGTGTGTATATAAAGATATGCCCTATACAGTACCAGCTCATAGTAACTGGTTGTTAATGTCTTTTGTCTCTGACTCAGGATTGTTTCTGTAATTTCTCCTGAAGCTGCTAAACTAAAAAGTGAACAGTGAACAACATGAATAGTGAATCCCAGAGCAGAAACCCGTTTTCCTTTCATGCTGTCATGGCTAGGCGGGTGAACCCAAGCAGCAGGCAACAGACAAGCGGGTAATTTAATAATGATTTAATGAAAAAAAAAAACCATAAACTTTTCTCTGGGGAGGCACAGGAAATTAACAGAACAGGGAACTAAACTAAACTAACAGAAGGCGACGGCGCGAGGCCGTGGTGGGGCTAAACTGAAACTAAACAGCGAGAGGTGACTCACGTAGTGTCCGGGGAACGGGAGACGAGGTGGGAGGCTGAGCTGGGGGAGCCGGTGGTGGACGTAGAGAGGACTAAGCAGGCAGACCGGGAGCAGACAGAGGAGGGGTGCAGAGTGGAGTGGGGGTTCTGGGGTGAGGAGAGAAGACGGAGTCGGCAGGGTAATCCAAAGATGAAAACAGAGTCCAGGTACGGCATGCATGAGGGGATGAGGGGCGTGTAGCCATGAAGCAATGATCCAGCAGTGGGAGCTGCGCTGATTGTGGATCTGCTCATCCTTAGCCTGACGAGCCAGAGCACAGGAGCAGGAGGGGGCGTGACACATGCACTAAAGTTTAATTGTTATCTATTACAGCTGATTATGAAAGAATGGGAAGTCAGTTTTTTGGAAGAGTAAAAATACATTTCAGTCATTTTAGATGACTCTGTTTCTGTTTGGTTTTCTTCAGATTGAAGAACTCTGCACTGGACAGGGAGGAATTCCAAGAGATAAACTCTGATCAGGAAAATAATTCCAAATATTATTTTTCCAATAACACACTCCACAGGGCAACTTCTTTTGTGCCAAGCCAGAAGAAACACAGGTCCTGTTCATTGCTTTTTTTTTGGTTTGGCAGATCATTGTTAACTTGTTGTGATGCGTTCTAATCACAGTTTAATTAAATTACACACACTTTGACTCTTCATGCCTCTGAATGTATGTGTCACAGTAGCTGATGTATCGTCTTACCAACATGATAGTTGTTCACTGAAAAATTTGAAGACAACGACAGTAAATGTCATAACCATGGGAGTCAGATTGGCCTGTAGGGTCCACAACTTCTTCAAGGTGTCTGATATCTTGCTCAGTTAGGGGTGTAGGAAATTCTGGAACAACAACCCCTGATTCTTGAAGGAACTCATCACAGTGAAGGGCACTCTCCCAGTCTATGTCAAGTTCTTGCAGATCCTAGGATTCAAAGAGTGGCATGAGTTGACAGTCTAAAAATAACATATTTAAAATGTAGGCTACTGCTTCAATGAATGTATGTTCAAAAAAGGTGAGCACCTCCACATTCTCAGCCTCATCTGTGCTGTTCTGCAGCAGGCCCAACTGCCACAACTGTTGAGGGGTCATGCTTCTCTCTGTGCGGAGTGGGTGATGGTTCCATCCCTCAGCAAAGGTGCAAAGTGCTTAAAATGCTTGGGAACATCACGTAGGTACGGCCCGTACACAGAGCAGGTTGTAGAGAAGGTGTGCTCGATTTGCTCACCCAGCTGTCCAGGAATGATATTAATAGTATTATTTAGCATTTCATTCGCACGTTATACCTATTTTGTGGCCACAAATTAGTATTTTGTGCGCACGTTATACCTATTTCTTGGGAACGAAGTAGTAATTCGTGGGCACATTATAGCTATATCGTGGCCACAATTTATTTATTTTTTTACCATGTCATGAGAGGGGCTTCGTACTTTTGAATAGGTGTAGTAAAAAACCTGGTAAGGTTCTTCCAACAAAACTCTCGCCACATGTTGGAACCCGTAGTGACCCATTGCAGTCTACATAAGTTCTTCCAACTTTCACTTGAAATTTCCATGTTTCCTTCCTTTTCCCATTTTCTCTTAATGTAGTCCATATTGACATGTTTACCTTGTTGAATGGCTTCGTATACTTTAGATATTATTTTCTTTTGAGGAAATGTTGTAATTAATGTTAGAAAAGTCTGCAAGAACCCCAAGTTACTTTCATCCCATGATGTATTTATATTCTGATCAAAATAGTGTCTAACCTGTAAGTATCTATAGAAATCATCCTGGCCTAATTAAAATTTGTTTTGTAGGAATTCAAAACTCATAAACACCCCCTTGTGGACAAAAGAATAATAGCTAGTAAGCCCCTTTAAGAGGAAATCTTTTGTCAAGCGCATTTGGCTTGAAGTCAGAGTCGTACGCACACCACCTGAGGATTCGGGACAGATTTTCCAAGTTACAAATTTGTATAACTCTATTCCATGAGTTCAAGAGAGATTCATACATGGGGTCATTCGTAAAGCTGGCATTAGTTTGCAGTTTTTTGTCAGCTAACAATGCCATAATTGGTATGTCCTTTATAACAGTCCCTTCAACATCTTTCCATCCTGCCAAATAAGTGGGTGAACACAATCCGATTAAAGGTCTAATTTGTGCACGTTATAATATTCCCGAAGGCAGGGAAGGCCTATTCCCCCTTTCTCTTTTGTTAATTGTATTGTCTGATATTTTATCCTTGCTCTTTTATTTTGCCAAATATATTTTGCCAGTAGTCTGTCCCACTCATCAAAATGTTTTTGGACTATCTGAATTGGGAGGCATTGAAAGAGGTAAAGGAACCAAGGGGGGATACTCATTCTAATTGATTGTACCCAAAAATGTAGACCCATAAAAGGGACATTATTCCATCTTTGTAAATCTGATCTTATTTTTGAAAATAGAGGCCCGAAATTGGCCTGAAACATTTCAGATGGATCTTTTGTCAGTACAGTTCCCAAATATTTAATACTATTGGCATCCCATTTCCATTTGTATGCACTTTTAATTTTTGTAGGTGGATTGTAATTAAACTTTAAAACCCGAGTTTTGGTGATATTGATTTTATAGCCTCAAAAAGAGCCATATTCATCCAATATTTTCATTAATTTGTGAAGCGACTGGGTGGGGTCTGTCAGAAATATTAATATGTCATCCGCGAATAGAGCCAATCTTTGCTCCCCTGATTTTAAAGTAACACCCTTAATTTCTGTACTCTGCCTCAACTTTTGCACTTCTCTGCTTTTTGTTTCTAAGAGCCCTGTAATGGTAAATTTCTCCTTTGTGAGAGCAATAAAGTCTATCTTATCTTATCCTATCTTAACCATTGAGCTAGGGGCTCGATAAATAAAGAAAAAAGTAAAGCAGATGCTCCACAGCCTTGGCGGGTTCCTCTTTCTAAAGAAATTGGCTTGGATAGGTCCCCGTTTATTTTAATCCTCACAATGGGTTTGCTGTACAGTGCGGAGAATGTCCGTATTATGTCCGAGTGAAAGCCAAATGCGGCTAATACTTTATATAAGAATTCCCATCGTACTGAATCAAACGCTTTTTCTGCGTCTAAACCTATTAAAAGAGTTTTCAAATTATGTTGCCTGACATGTTTCATGATCAAAAGCACCTTCTAGTATTGTCCTGCGCCTGTCTTTGTCTAATAAAACCTGTCTGGTCTTTATTGATAAGTTCACGTAAAATGACTTCTAAACGTTTACATAATATGGAAGTAAATAATTTGTAGTCGATATTGAGTACACTCACCGGTCGATAGTTTCTACAGTCAAGTTTATCCTTATTCTCTTTGGGAATTATAGAGATAATAGCCTCTCTCCAGGAGGGAGGGATAGTTTTAGTTTCAAGTACACAGTTAAAAGTTTTCACTCACGTTGGTACCAACTTATCCTGCATAATCTTGTACCATTCAGAATTAAATCCGTCTGCACCTGGGGCCTTTCCATTTTTTAATCTTTAAATTGCTGATACAATTTCTTCCTTAGTTATTTTGGATGTTAGTTTCTTGTTCTGATCATTTGAGACTTAAGGTAAATTTAATGAAGATAAGAAGGTATCAATTCCATTTGCACTTCTTAATTGTCGTTGAGTATATAACTTTTCCCAGATAGCAAACTATGGGTGAATCAATGTTGAATCCATGTTGAGACCTAACGTAGAAATTATACAGAAAGTGCAAGGTTGATAAAATGTTGAGTCAGCGTTTGCTTGCATAGTTTACATGTTTGCAAACATAGATTCAACATTAATTAAACATTGACCTATCAAACATTTTAATTAAACCAAAATACAACGTAGATTCAATGGTATCTTTTAAACACAGCCTTCAATATTGACAAAATATTGTTGAATCAATGTTGATCAATCAGTCTTCAACCGTAACCACAATTCAACCTTCTTAACCCTAATTCAACATTGATTTAACATCTTTTGCTATCTGGGTAAAGTGTGATTTATGGTTGAAAAGCAAACGTTGACTCAACATTTTATCAACCTTGCGCTTTCTGTATAATTTCTACGTTAGGTCTCAACATAGATTCAACATTGACTCACCCATAGTTTGCTATCTGGGATTCCACCATCCTTTGTTGCATTGGACATGTTTGTCTGTTGTCACTGGGATTTTGAAGTTTGGTCTCTCTAAAATGGTAAATGGTTGTATTTATATAGCGCTTTTATCCAAAGCACTTCACATGATATGTCACATTTACACACTGATGGCAGAAGCTGCCATGTAAGGCGCTAACCACGACCCATCAGGAGCAATTAGGGGTTAGGTGTCTTGCTCAGGGACATCTCGACAAGAGCACACTGGGCTGAGGATCAAACCAGCAACCTTCCAATTACAAGACGGCCACTCTACCCACTGAGCCATGCCGCCCTCTAATTTCCATTCCACTGCTGCTGTAGTGGGATGTTATTGTTATGTAGCTCTCTGTCACTCTCGAGGTCCACCCATCTGTGGATTGGTCCCAGCCAATCAGCATGACTTCCTCAAGCTACAAGAGCAGACGCCACTCGTTCTCCAGCGCTGGATCATGACGCTACCTGTAATAGCTTTAGCATCTATAGTCTGAGTTTATGCCTTTGTATGCCTTCAGTAACTCTGGTTTCTGTTCTGCTTTAGCTGTGGATACCTGCGCCGTCCGTACGCCGACTGGGACACCTCCAATCAGTTGTGCATGGCTCAGCCCTTCAAAAATGCGAGCCTTCACATCATCATACATGCCAGATAACACATTATCAGTCATATATGTTCTGCATGGCATTTCGTATCGTGGTTGTAGAACGCTGATCAAATGTCTAAAACCAGCATTCTCCACCACTGAGAGTGGTCTCATGTCTGCAGCTATAAACACGCCAATCGCCCTCGTTATTTGGCGAACGTGTTCTGATCCGGGGTGCAGTTTTTCTCTGTAGGAGCTAGGGATTGTTATCTGGGTCGTGGTTTTACCACTGGCGGTAGCTTTTAGCTCAGTTTCTTTGTGGTGTCTGTTCATATGCGTCCCCATGTTAGAGGTGGTCCCTGTAGCATACGGCACACGTGTCGAGCAGATGCGACAGACTGTGTGGGTTCTGTCGACGACACGGCGAGTGCCCTCATAACTTACGGGGAAGCCAAAATATTTCCACACTTTGGATTTGAAGGAAGCGGGAGGGGTTTCCAGTTCCAGCTGTGCAATGTTATCATCAGCAGCAGTGGCCATAGTTTCCGAAGAATCCACGTAACACGCAGCGGTTGTTTCTCTCGGTCTGCACTCTGCAAAGTTAGCATGCGCCGCGCTGTGTTTACTTCCTGCTGCTCGCTGTGTGGCTCCTCCCACTCCTCCTTCCTCATCAGCAGCACGCATGCGCGTGATGGCTTTCAATTCTTTTTATTTTTTCACAGTGGCTCTGTCAGTCAGCGCTGCTGTCTGTGGCTCAAATGTGACACGTTCGTGCATTTGGTCATGCGCACGCGTGTACCGAGGGACGACTTTGGATTTCGGTACACTGTACCGTACGTCATTTTCGGTACGATTTTGGTATGTACCGAGTACCGTGACAGGCCTAATTGATACTGGTGCACCTGCTCCTGCTTCTGCTGATTGCCTGCAGAGAATTTCCTTCACCTATCACCGCAGCAGCCAGCACACCTAAAAAAAAAACCAAATACACAGGGAAGGAGGGCCCTACGTAGAGCCTGCAGAAGCAGGCCTAACAGTTTTACTGACAGGTTTTAGATAAAACAAATAAAATTTAGCAAAACATCTCTTCATCCTTTTCTTTTGAGATGGAAACAGTAAAAGTGATGCTGATCCAGAGATTCAACAGGAACATGAAGAGCTTCACTTCATCTGCTGCTCTGCAGGACTGATGAGAAAACCTCAGGGATTAAAAGCTTCTCTTCACATGTTTTCATTTGTGTTACTACAAGCTGATGACTCAATAAATTACATGACTGTTTATATGAAGCACACTATTTATTTGATGCCACAATAATTCAGCTGTCATTTAAATGTACAAAGAGAAACTTGTCTATGTTAGCACACAGAGAAATACCAGAGAGGAAAAATATTTACACAAGAATTATTTTGGTAATTGATTTTCTAATTTGGGGCCTGTACAGCAGCATAGTGGTTAGCACTGTCGCCTTGCAGCAAGAAGATCCCCGGTTCAAATCCTGGCCTGGGCCTGGGATCTTTCTGCATGGAGTCTGCATGTTCTCCCTGTGCATGCGTGGGTTTTCTCCGGGTACTCTGGCTTCCTCCCACAGTCCAAAAACATGCTGAGGTTAATTGGTTATTCTAAATTGTCCGTAGGTGTGATTGTGTGTCTGTATATGTAGCCCTGTGACAGACTGGTGACCTGTCCAGGGTGTCCCCTGCCTTCACCAGAGTCAGCTGGAATAGACTCCAGCACCCCCCATGACCCTAGTGAGGATAAAGTGATGTACAGAGAATGGATGGATTTTCTAATTTGAATCCTCCTTTTACTCCACACAGAAACAATATGTTGATATTAAAATGACTTCATAAATAAATGTTGATCTTTTCTTCTTCTACACAGCACAATTATTTCAGATGTACAGGCCTGGATGATGCTGTGATCCTCTAATAAATCACACCCTTTAAGGTTTGGGCAATTTCCGCCCGAAATTTCTACTGAGATTTACAGAAAGTAAATTGAATGCTGTTCTTGAACTGTTTGGAGTACATGCATGGTTGGGGTCTCATTTGAAAGCTGACAACCTGAATTTTCACCCAGTGCAGTCAGAATTACTCTAGGTGCTACTGGCACAGAGTATTTCATGTTGGAACACACTGAATTAGGATGAATTTTTTTCTCGCCTACATTTTTTCCCTAATAAAACACCTGAAAATCAGTGTGGCAGCACTGTAAGAGCTTGAAAACACAATATTGCAAAAGCCTGGGGTCTTACATAGTTCAGGTCAAAATTTCAGAGCAATACTACAAGAAATGAGTGTTTCACACATGTATTTGTACTGATATGCTCCGCCCCTGTCAATGTTGGATACACTCTTTATACACTGTGCACACTCTCTACAGAATGGTATAAATTCATTTTCACTTCATTTTCACTTCATTTTCATTCCAAAAACTCATAAAGAACTCAAAAAATCACTTCAGATAGGCTTCAGTGTCGATCACACAAACAGATTGAGAGGAATACAGAGAAACAGCAGGTGGAGCCCGGAGCTCACGAATGAAATATCATATAAAGCCGCTGGCAGAGGCGGGATTTATATTCAAGCCATTCAGCAAGCTCATTGGCTACCAGGCCTGTCAATCTAACGGTTCCTCCAGCGTGATTTGCTGAGAAACAAGTCAATCAAGTGATGTAATCGATATCTGTCAGACTCGGCCATGGTTGGCTATATCGCCGAAGTAGGCGGAAACGAGTCACCTGATTGGTTGAAGTCCGGTTTGAAGCGGAAAAGAAGCCTCCAGTATCCATTTTGAATCGCGAACAAAGGGAATAGGACCGTGTATGATAAAGTTATAATAGAAAGATGCAGTGAATATGAAACGCACAGCGCCACCACGCGCCGCGTGCACGCGCACGGAGCCGATCGTTTTCTGGATTTTTTACCTATTTCGAGACATGTTTTGGCCAAAGTATTATACTGGATTGTTTCCTCTGGATGGCTAAGCTTGGGTTCTGGCCAGTTTTTGTGGATTATCTTCTTTTATGACCAGAAACGAGCGTCCAAACTGCGTCGACAGGTGAGCTGTGCACGTTTACATGACTTGTTGTTTGTTGGATAAATGTGTTTATATTACCCGCTGTGGTAATCACATCTGAAAGTGGTTTATACCGGTGGATTCATGAGAATCTCAGCTTTCTATGTGTGTATAGTGTTTGTATAATCGTGTTTGCAGTGTCCTTCTATTTCAAAAAAAGCGTATACCGATAAAAAAAAACGGCCCGCCCGCGGGCCGCCGTACTTTCTCCATGAATAACAGCAGTAGGTAGAAATAAGTCAAAACAAATCAAATCACTCCACTGACAGTGAAGTCAACGTCTTGTTTCTCTCCTTGTGGCTCGTGATGCTTGAATTTCAACCACTGCGTTGACATGGTCTGCTTCTTCTGTGGAAATGAAACAGCACAGAGAGTGTTGGAGCTCAAACACTTTGAGGACAAATATTCAAGTCAACATGTGACTTTGTGCTTTTACAAAACAGCTGCAACACTTTGACTCACTTGTGTTCCAGTGTGACAGAGACTGACAGTGAAAACATGAAGGGAGTTAGAAAGAAGAAGAAAGTGTGTGAATCTGCACCCAAACAGCAGGAGGCAGTCAGCTACTCTGCTGCGGTTTTACTCTCATGTTTATTCACCACATCAATGTTTCCTCTGCTGCTTGGAAATGAGACAAACAGAAGATGATTTGATTTCCTGTGGTCTGATTCAGAGAAACACGTTAGACACTGACATCTCACCTTCACTGTCTCTGAGGATTTGTCCTCTGATATCTTTGACTCTATCATCAAACTCAACGTTTCACACCAGCAGCTGTTTTAGGGTGGATTTTCTCTTTCAGTGGAATCACAATCAAACTCTGCTAACTTACCTTCTCTGCTTTGTTGCAGCATCTTGATGTGAAGCAGCTGAAAGAAGAAGAGAGAAATAAATACTGACACATTTAAAGACTGACTGTCAAAGGTCCACAGCTGCAGAGTTTAGCACAAAAGTTTGTGTCACCACTCAAAGATGATGAATGTGCTGTAGAGCGTCACGATTCCCAGGATCTTCACTGTGATGTAGACAACAGCCCCAAAGTGTTGGTGATCTGGAACTAGACAGCACAGTCACCTTCTCCTTAGTGGGAATGTTTTGCTTCAGATCATTATTACATTTATTCCTGCTGTTTGCAAACTTGTTACCTTTGAACTGAGTTCCTGATGAAACTTGAATATTTTGAAGCTCAGTCTTCACCACTTTCTTCTTCATGACAAATTAGAAATGTGTAAAACTGAACTAACTCAGATGAAATGTTTTCAGTTCCCTCTCAGAATGATTCAAATAAAACTCTTGAAGTTTGTCCTTCTGCACTTCTTCTCTTCAAAGTCACATTCAAGTGTATTTGAACAGAAGTCAGTGTTTTACAGTCAAATAAACACACAAATCTAAAGATGATCAGAAAGAAGAACGACTGAAACATTCAGTTCAGTTCAACATTTACCTTCAACAGTCAGAGGAATCTCAGCTGACATCTGGTTACCAAGAATGTTTGTGGCCTCACAGTGATAAACTCCTCCAACAGTGACATTAAACTGATAAAAGTGTCCTTCAGCTACTTTCTTGTGTCCATCTTTAGTTTTTAAGAACCAGGAGAAGCTGCTGATGGGAGGATTGGCTCTGCTGGAGCAGGTCAGGTTCACCCAGCTACCTGCTGACACCAAACCTGATGCACTGATGGATGCTGAGGTTTCTTTGGGGGTGTCTGGGGGCAAGTAGTGGCGGAGTAGGGGCATAGATGGGGGGTCACAGCACAAAATTATAATTATAATAATATTGCACGCCCCACTTTTCAGGTTTTTTTGTTAAAAAAGTTTAAAATATCCAATAAATTTCATTCCACTTCACGATTGTGTCCCACTTGCTGCTGATTCTTGACAAAAAATTAAAATTTTATATCTTTATGTTTGAAGCCTGAAATGTGGCGAAAGGTTGAAAAGTTCAAGGGGGCCGAATACTTTCACAAGGCACTGTAACATGATTGGAGAAATAGGAAGAAGATTTTCTAACACGAATTGTAAAATTATGCAGGGTGTCAAGGCACTAAATCCGTCAAGTACAAGTTTTTTGAGAGAGGAAGCAGTTCTGTTACTGGCTGAAGCTTATGATTCAAATATTGAGGATCTCAAACACGAGTTACATCAGACCAGGAGAGTACTAGACAGAAGAAAGCTGGAAAAAGAGCGTCCTACCAGTCTAAAGGAGTTCACTCAGTTTTTGGACCCATACCAGGATGTTTTTTATGAGTTGTTCAGATTGTGTAAAATAGCGGTTGTTTTACCTGTGAGCGGTGCATCCTGTGAGCGAAGTTTTTCTCAGGCTCATAAAGACTTATTTGCGGTCTACTATGACAGAAAAGAGACTATCGAGTTTGGCTGTACTCAGCATTGAATCAAAACGCACAAAAGCATTAGATCTAGATAAATTTGTGAAGCGTTTTGCTGAGCAGCATGGACATTCAGCTGTTATAGGCATGCCAACTTCATGTGATGCTCACTGGTAAGCCTTTACAAAGGTCTTAAATGGTGACCTCAACAGAATCTGCACTTTTTTCTTTTTTTTCTGTATTTCTATCTTTGTTTTGCCAACTGAGAAAATCTGATATCACCTTTAATAAAACCTCGTGTAAAGTTTAAAATGTGACGCTAGTGTAAATGGTGTAAATCCTGCTGAACAGGAAGCAGCGTTGTTATTATTTTTAATGTCTCTTTTGTATATGCATTACAAAACTGTACAGAAAGGCCCTGTGTGAACTGTATGAAGTAAATACAACATCAAAATACCACTAAACACCTCATCTATCAAAAAAATGTTCAAACTACAGAGGGAGAAATGGAGAAAATGTGTGTTCAGTTAAGAATAAAAGTGATGTCCAGTACCTTGTTTGAGTGCCAGGACCCATTTATTTCCACACAGTGTATTTATGCTCAGTACAGCTCAGTCCATAGATCTTCATGGGTAAGTTTTTCTCTGAATAGTTTCTTCTTGTACAAATGGTGCCTGCTGCCAGTCTGACACAGTCAAAAAGTGTTTGCTTCCTTTAATGCCTTTCCTGTGATAATGCGCCACTTACAGTAGTGTTACCACACATCTGTCTCCTAATAAGTACTGCATGAACTGTTTCACATGGAACTTCAAGTGACATTAAATTTGTCTGTATGAGTTTGTAAATGGCAGCCTGTGCCCATATACACACGTGGACAAAACTGTTGGTACCCCTCAGTTAAAGAAGGAAAAACCCACAATTCTCACTGAAATCACTTGAAACTCACAAAAGTAACAATAAATAAAAATTTATTGAAAATTAAATAATCAAAATCAGCCATCACTTTTGAATTGTTGATTAACATAATTATTTAAAAAAACAAACTAATGAAATAGGGCTGGACAAAAATGATGGTACCCATAACTTAATATTTTGTTGCACAACCTTTTGAGGCAATCACTGCAATTAAACGATTTCTGTATTTGTCAATGAGCGTTCTGCAGCTGTCAACAGGTATTTTGGCCCACTCCTCATGAGCAAACAGCTCCAGTTGTCTCAGGTTTGATGGGTGTCTTCTCCAAATGGCATGTTTCAGCTCCTTCCACATATGTTCAATGGGATTCAGATCTGGGCTCATAGAAGGCCACTTTAGAATAGTCCAACGCTTTTCTCTCAGCCATTCTTGGGTGTTTTTGGCTGTGTGTTTTGGATGGTTGTCCTGTTGGAAGACCCATGACCTGCGACTGAGACCAAGCTTTCTGACACTAGGCAGCACATTTCTCTCCAGAATGCCTTGATAGTCTTCAGATTTCATCGTACCTTGCACACTTTCAAGACACCCTGTGCCAGATGCAGCAAAGCAGCCCCAAAACATTACTGAGCCTCCTCCATGTTTCACCGTAGGGACAGTGTTCTTTTCTTCGTATGCTTGGTTTTTGAGTCTATGAACATAGAGTTGATGTGCCTTACCAAAAAGCTCCAGTTTGGTCTCATCTGTCCAAAGGACATTCTCCCAGAAGCTTTGTGGCTTGTCAACATGCATTTTTGCAAATTCCAGTCTGGCTTTTTTATGAGTTTTTTTCAGCAGTGGTGTCCTCCTTGGTCGTCTCCCATGAAGTCCACTTTGGCTCAAACAACGACGAATGGTGCGATCTGACACTGATGTACCTTGGCCTTGGAGTTCACCTTTAATTTCTTTGGAGGTTGCTCTGGGCTCTTTGGATACAATTCCAACGATCCGTCTCTTCAATTTGTCATCAATTTTCCTCTTGCGGCCACGTCCAGGGAGGTTGGCTACTGTCCCGTGGGTCTTGAACTTCTGAATAATATGAGCCACTGTTGTCACAGGAACTTCAAGCTGTTTAGAGATGGTCTTATAGCCTTTACCTTTAAGATGTTTGTCTATCATTTTTTTTCGGATGTCCTGGGACAATTCTCTCCTTCGCTTTCTGTTGTCCATGTTCAGTGTGGTACACACCTTTTCACCAAACAGCAGGGTGACTACTTGTCTCCCTTTAAATAGGCAGACTGACTGATTATGAGTTTGGAAACACCTGTGATGTCAATTAAATGACACACCTGAGTTAATCATGTCACTCTGGTCAAATAGTTTTCAATCTTTTATAGAGGTACCATCATTTTTGTCCAGGCCTGTTTCATTAGTTTGTTTTTTTAAATAATTATGTTAATCAACAATTCAAAAGTAATGGCAGTTTTTGATTATTTAATTTTCAATAAATTTTTATTTATTGTTACTTTTGTGAGTTTCAAGTGATTTCAGTGAGAATTGTGGGTTTTTCCTTCTTTAACTGAGGGGTACCAACAATTTTGTCCACGTGTGTATACATATACAAAAACAACGACAAAACAAAAAAATAGCAAAAACCGAATATATATGTGTGTGTATATATATATATATATATATATATAGTGCCTTGTGAAAGTATTCGGCCCCCTTGAACTTTTCAACCTTTCGCCACATTTCAGGCTTCAAACATAAAGATATAAAATTTTAATTTTTTGTCAAGAATCAACAACAATTGGGACACAATCGTGAAGTGGAATGAAATTTATTGGATATTTTATACTTTTTTAACAAATAAACTGAAAAGTGGGGCGTGCAATATCATTCGGCCCCCTTGCATTAATACTTTGTAGCGCCACCTTTTGCTGCAATTACAGCTGTAAGTCGCTTGGGGTATGTCTATCAGTTTAGCACATCCAGAGACTGAAATTCTTGCCCATTCTTCCTTGCAAAACAGCTGGAGCTCAGTGAGGTTGGAAGGAGAGCGTTTGTGAACAGCAGTCTTCAGCTCTGCCCACAGATTCTGGATTGGATTCAGGTCTGGACTTTGACTTGGCCATTCTAACACCTGAATACGTTTATTTGTGAACCATTCCATTGTAGATTTGGCTTTATGTTTTGGATCGTTGTCCTGTTGGAAGATAAATCTCCGTCCCAGTCTCAGGTCTTTTGCAGACTCCAACAGGTTTTCTTCCAGAATGCTCCTGTATTTGGCTCCATTCATCTTCCCATCAGTTTTAACCATCTTCCCTGTCCCTGCTGAAGAAAAGCAGGCCCAAACCATGAGGCTGCCACCACCATGTTTGACAGTGGGGATGGTGTGTTCAGGGTGATGAGCTGTGTTGCTTTTACGCCAAACATATGGTTTTGCATTGTGGCCAAAAAGTTGGATTTTGGTTTCATCTGACCAGAGCACCTTCTTCCACATGTTTGCTGTGTCTCCCAGGTGGCTTGTGGCAAACTTCAAACCAGACTTTTTATGGATATCTTTGAGAAATGGCTTTCTTCTTGCCACTCTTCCATAAAGGCCAGATTTGTGCAGTGTACGACTGATTGTTGTCCTATGGACAGACTCTCCCACCTCAGCTGTAGATCTCTGCAGTTCATCCAGAGTGATCATGGGCCTCTTGGCTGCATCTCTGATCAGTCTTCTCCTTGTTGGAGGTGAAAGTTTAGAGGGACGGCCGGGTCTTGGTAGATTTGCAGTGGTCTGATACTCCTTCCATTTCAATATGATTGCTTGCACAGTGCTCCTTGAGATGTTTAAAGCTTGGGAAATCTTTTTGTATCCAAATCCGGCTTTAAACTTCTCCACAACAGTATCTGGGACCTGCCTGGTGTGTTCCTTGGTCTTCATGATGCTCTCTGCACTTTAAACAGAACCCTGAGACTATCACAGAGCAGGTGCATTTATACGGAGACTTGATTACACACAGGTGGATTCTATTTATCATCATCAGTCATTTAGGACAACATTGGATCATTCAGAGATCCTCACTGAACTTCTGGAGTGAGTTTGCTGCACTGAAAGTAAAGGGGCCCAATAATATTGCACGCCCCACTTTTCAGTTTTTTATTTGTTAAAGAAGTTTAAAATATCCAATAAATTTCGTTCCACTTCACGATTGTGTCCCAATTGTTGTTGATTCTTGACAAAAAATTGAAATTTTATATCTTTTTGTTTGAAGCCTGAAATGTGGCGAAAGGTTGAAATGTTCAAGGGGGCCGAATACTTTCACAAGGCACTGTAGGTTTCCCAAAGACTTTCAGCTGAGAGGAAGTGGAAGCAGCTCCGAGGAGGGGGGGGGGGGGGGGGGGTGTTTGCTGCAAGTGATGAGTCGGTGCTCTGCAGCAAACATTTTAAACCTGATGAGTTTGACAGGGCGGGGCAGTATTGCCGGCTCACACCTGGTGTTATTCCATCAGTGTTTACCTTCCCGACTCATCTTAAAAGAGTAGGTACATTATTTACAAGGATGCAGCAACTCAGTTTTATTGAGTTGAATTATTTTCATGACAATTTACACTTTTTCTGTTACTTTATAGACGACCCACTGTGACCCAATGCACACTTATTATTCACCCTACTTGTGTTTGTATCACTGCTTCCATGCCATTAGCATTTACATGCTCATTGTATGTCAATTATGTGTATGTCTAAGTACTTAAAATAGTTTTTGTCATACTTAACGACTTTTACATGAATCATTCATAATCACCTACAATGCTGTGAGAGGCTAAAAATGTTTGCATTTTCTTTAAACTTTACACCTGTCTAAGTGTGAGGGTGTCATCTGGGCATGTGCACACAAACACAAACACACACACGTGTGTGTGTGTGTGTGTGTGTGTGTGTGTGTGTGTGTGTGTGTGTGTGTGTGTGTGTGTGTGTGTGTGTGTGTGTGTGTGTGTGTGTGTGTGTGTGTGTGTGTGTGTGTGTGTGTGTGTGTGTGTGTGTGCGCGCGCGCGCGTGTGTGCGTGTGTGTTTCAATATTAGAGTTGCTGGGCTGCTCCTCTTCTTCTGATTCTTCTGGGACTCCCTCTAGGGCATTGCCAAAGACACTGTTCTCCATCCTGGCAAGCTCCAGTAGGGACTTCCCACACAGGAATAAAGCCTCACCGCACTTGTGTATATATTCCCCCGTGGAATTAAAAAAGAAGTATGAAAATCTATATTTCTTGTTTCTGTAGTCTAAAGCAACAAGGACCACAGCAACCTCAAGGCAAGCTATGGAGAGTCTACACACCTCTCAGTATGCCACCAAAAAGGAACCTCGGCCTCATGTTGACCTTGTGAGTATTTGTACTTGATAAGTCCCAAAAAGGTGAGGGGATTATGGACTTGGTCTCAATAAGCAAGGTGCTGGCAGTGAGATCCATGAATGACTATAGAATTGGTCAACAATCACATATTTTTCATCCCTTTTTCTAATAGGACCACAACTATTCATTGCCCAGTTCTCCGTGTGTTTTGAAGGCCAGGATCAGTGAGGCTACAGCCAGAGTGTTGAGCCTGGACAAGAAGAAAAGAAATGTGCAGGTGTGAGAAAAGTGAGCAAAGACCACTATAAAGGCTCTACTGAGGGTTCTGACAAAGAAGAACCTACTGACTGAGGAGCTTTGTGAGAGGCTGGAAATATACTCAGGTATAATGAAAGTATTGCTTACTTAACACCCTTAGTCAGACTATGTTTTCAGTATGTAAGGGTACTTACTCAGTTATGCAAATGGAATTTCAGAACTCCCTGTAGCCCTTTTCAAAAAGAGGAAGCACAATGAGTATTCAGCGGAGCAGCGAGGGTTTGCCATCACCCTGCATCTCCATGGTCCTAAAGCGTACAGCTTCCTCAGAGACACACTACACCTTCCTCTCACACACTCACGCTCACTCCAAAGGTAATCTTAATGTTGCATTGACTTTACCATAAAATACATGAATCATAAAGCCCTGCGTACTACTCCCTGGAATAAACATAATAATTGAAGCAAATCTATATACTCTCTAAATCCATATATCATATACTGTTGGGGGAACCAGAGGTTTTTTTTAGATACAAATGAAATGAAAAGAGTACTTGTAAGCACTTGGTTATAAATTTTGTAATTTTTAAAGGTGTCTCTCTTCTTTGGATGACAAGCCTGGTCTGAACATCGTGATGCTGGACATGCTGGAGCAGAGACAAAAGGAAGACCCTGCCAAGTATGGCCGTGTCTCTCTAATGCTAGATGCCATGGCGATAAAGAGACATATTCAGTACAATGCACACACCAAAGCAATGTCTGGATATGTGGATATGGGTGCTGGAAATAATGAAACTGATGTAGCCACTGAGGCTCTAGTGTTCATGGTTGTTGGCGTACAAGGACACTGGAAAGCTCCAGTTGATTGTTATTTTACAAATTCACTTTCACCAGAAACCCAGAAAGAGCTTCTTGTACATGCTTTGGAGGAACTCCATAAGCGGCACATTAAAGTGTTGTGTTTGACTACGGATGGTCATGCCACCAACATGAGCATGTGCAACCAATTTGGTTGTGAGCTGAGGGGAAACCCACATGGACTGTTGAAAACCAGCTTTCCACACCCAGCTGACCCTTCTCATGAGGTGTTTGTGATGATGGATGCTTGCCACATGTTGAAGCTGGCTCACAATATGTTGCAGGTAATGTGATGATTTACATTTTACTGTCTCTGTTTGTGCAAGTAACTACTGACAATTAAAGATTCTGTCTGTAGGCATACAGTCCCATCAAGAGCACTGTGGGCCAGATTCAGTGGAGCCACATTGATCGGTTGAACGCCATACAGAAAAAAGAAGGACTTCATGCAGCCAACAGACTGACCGACAAGCACATAGATTTTGACAACCACAAAATGAAGGTGTCCTTGGCTGCACAGACTTTGAGCCGCTCTGCTGCAGTAGCCCTTCACACCCTGAGGGATCTTGGCTGTGCAGAGTTTCAAATCTGTGAAGCAACAGCAGAGTTCACTGAGGTAATGCGACACTGTGGATATGTGTTCCTGAAAAAAATAACTTCTGATTATTCTGCAGCATGTAGAGAGAATTCATTTGATCTGATACGATGGACACCCTGTTAAGTGAAACCTTGTAGTTCATCGGCATCCCGGACCTATTTTGCCAAAAGATAAAAAATAAAAATCACACAGTCCTTACTGCTTTACAGCCTTTATGCAACCATGATGTGGTTATTTGTTCCTAGATCATTGACAGGCTCTTCGATGTAATGAATAGTCGCAATCTCCGTGCTGGAGGATACAAAGCTCCCCTGGGAAAGCTCAATTGGTGGGAGAAAGTTCAATCCTTCAGTCAAAGAGGTCTTTTAAAATACTGAAATTCTGTTCTGTTCAAGTTTCGCACGGCGTTCTTAAGATGCTGTGTTTTCAACATCATGTTAATGAGATGCTGGTTTTCCTGCATGGTGTTTACAAGGTGATCAGGTGATGGTGATAAGTGAGAATGGTGTCATGATGCTCCCTTTCTCCATTATGTTTGGTGTCTGTAATTTGTATTGCATGTTTTTTTTGTTTTTTTTTTGCTAATTCTGCATATTTTGTTCTGAAGTGTTCCCAAGTTTGCGTTCCTGTAAAGGCACCCACTAAGTTTCCATAACAATTTTTTATAAAGTTATGTCACTTTGAACAAGTCTTCTAAGTAAAAAAAACATTTTCTTTTGAAGGTACCTGTCTGTCATTGGGTTTGTGATAAACATTGACACCTTGACGCGGATGATTCCTAAAATGCTCGGAGATCAGCAGTATATCCTGACCTATAGGTTTAGCCAGGATCATTTGGAACTGCTCTTTAACTCCATCAGAGCATCGGGTAAGTGTCACGGCCGAGTGGGGTATGTCTCTCAGATTGAAGCCTTTAAAATAGAATTAAATTGGATAGTTTGGATTACAACGATTAAAACTGACAACGCCACCTAGTGAGGGACTAGGACCCGTTTTAAAAGAGGTTCTTAACCCAGAGGTGAGCAGTGCATAACAGAGGATAAAACAATTCTTTCTATTCTAATAAATTTATTCAACAAAATAACATTTAAGAATAAACGATAAAAATACCAATACAAAGTTAACAGGCTAAAAATTCTTAAAATCAAGTCACTACGGAATGGGTGACCACTGGACTCGTCATGCGGGGCCTTTTCTTTGACGGGGGTCGAGGGGGAGTTTCTCCAGTCCTCAGGGGCCACGGTGCTGCGCCTCGCGATCACGCAGGCTCTGGAGCCTGGGAGAAAGAGAGGATCTGCCAGTGGGGGAAGTAATAACAGGACCCACGCGTATCCCTCCCGTGTGTGGCGACTCACCGGGTCTGGGCGGCGATATCCAAGCCACCCAGTATGCCGCAAACACGCGTTGAGCACCACCGTGCGTTCCAGACCTGGCCCCACTTTACGGCTGCCGTGCGTCTCTCTCTCGCTCTTCGGTCGTCCTGTCTCTGTGCCGGTGCTGTGCGCCCTTGTTTCAGCCTAGTAGTCTTTCATGGTGCTCGTCATACATCGCCGCTTCTGCCCGGTTATCTATCGTGCTGCCCCTTGCACGCTGCCGTTCCCCGCTGCTTCTGCCGCCGCCACACTGCCTCTCTGTCTGTCTGTCTGCGGCTCGCCGCGCTGCCTGTTCCTCTGCTTCCTGCCGGCTCTCCTCGGTCTTCGTCTGATTGTGTCTTTTGTTTGCTGTCATTGCCCCAGGTCCAGCCCTGTTAATCAAGCTGATTGGCACCAGGTGCGCTCAACCAATGTCCACAGTCTGTTCCGATGCACACTGGCAGGTAGTGGGTGTGGCCTAAACTCATTAGAAACAAGGGGAAAAAAAGGAATGTGCAAAGAAAAAACAGCACAACAAAACATGCAATTTAAGAAACCAACACAGAAATCAAGCAACTAATTGCACAACAAAATATAAGGAAAGTGCACACCAAATAATCATGCAAATAAAGGTAATCACAATAGATAAAAGGCCATATTCCCACATAAGAACCACATTTTATAGTGTTTTTAAAATTAAAATTGTCACCTGAAAATTTAATGAATGCATCTGTGTGTGTGTGTGTGTGTGTGTGTGTGTGTCCCCTCTGTAAGGCGGCTGGAACAATAACCCCACTGCAGGGCAATTCCAGGCAGTCTTCCGTCGACTGATGGCACGCTGTGGTGCCAAGCCAGTTCAGTCTGGCAACGTGACAGAAAAGGATGCCACTGTTACCTTGTGTGCCCAGCACTTTGCAAAAGTGTCGCTTCATGCTGCAGAGATGTCCTCTGCTGATGCTGCTGAAGAGCTTCCTTCCCCCTTTGTCAACATAGCTGGACTTGTGTGCGACCACAGCTACCTCCCTACCTGCTTTGGGAGCCTGGTGGACAATGTTCTGGTTTACATTGCCGGATTTGTTGTTCGACGAATCCTGAGCAGGCTGTCCTGTGATGTCTGTGAAAGCCTAGTGTCTGAGGCTACAAAATCATCATTCAGTGAGAACTACCATCTTCTGACCCTGAAAACCATGGTGGGTTGGTGGTTCCCTCGGTTGGTGAGAGCTGCAGAGCGGGCTATTCGCCAAAGTCCTGGACGCATACCACGGGAGTCTGTAGTCACACACTTTGTCAGAGAAGAGATTGGCCCAAAGGATGTGTTTTCACTCGGGGAGCACATTGAGGAAACCCAGTTTGGAATAGAGAACCACCTGTCTCTCTGATCACTTACATGTCAGTGTTCTTCAAAATAAGGATGAACCACAGAGCTAGACTCACTTCCCTTGATTTACAAGGTCAAAGTACAAGAAAGAAATCATGCAAAACGGTCCTCTTTCAGGGTTTCTAGCCATGACTTTGTATGAAGGTGAAGTGTTACTTACTCAGGGACACACACAATGTACCTGTGTATTGTAAATAAACTATATTCTGTTCCAGTCTGCCTCCATCTTGTTCTAGTCTATCTCCTTCTTAGACATATATAACAGCCTAGAGAGAGAAAGAAATAATTAAATAATAATTAATATTAATACTTAAGCTGTTTATTGTAAAAGTTAAACTATCCTGTTCTAGTCTCTCATTGTTAAATGCATATATCATCCTAAAGAGAGGTATAAAAAATAAATAGTTAATATTAATAATAATTGTGTTTATTGTAAATGTCAATAAACTCTATCCTGTTCTGGTCGAGCTCCTTGTTATATGTATTTAATAGTCTATATATATTTATATATAAATAAATAATAATACATTAATCTTAATAAGAAATAAATAAATAGATTACATTTACAATTAAATCTTTTAATCTCAAAACATTTTCTCTGTATCCAGGTATTTACATTTATACATGTAATGGCTGAAAAGAGTCCCTGGCCTCTGGACCTAAATAATAAGAGAACTAAATTTGCAGGTTACATTTGTAGGAAGCCTTTTTCAGTGTTTTTTTTAGATCACATATTTTCTAATAGTACATGTTTTGATGGTGACAATAAAGTAAACCACACGAAAATCGGTTGAGAAATGATCAGATTCTGATTTATTTTCAATGTGCATGCATTGCTTTGAATGGGAACTTTGCCCCCTCCAAGATGGCCGCCACGTAGGCACGTCGCTTAGCCAGCTGCTGCAGCGCGCTGACGGATCTACTCTTCATATCTATGGGTTTTATAGCCCACTACCCTCCCTGCGGATCGGTTTGGGATGGCCCTTAATATGGCGGACCCTCCACGAGGATGCACAAACGGAAGGGTAGTGGGTAGGGGCATAGATATTTACAAACACTAGATGTCTCAAGACAGAGTCGGCGTCGTCGTCTCTTGGCGGCCATCTTAGGACAGGGGACTGCTCTGGCGCACTGTGCTGTAGTCAATGGTAAGGTGAATGATTTCCTCACTTTAACACTCATAACTCGCTCAATTCTTGATTGATTTACAAACGGTTTAGTTTATTACAAACCTTATTAACGTGGCTATGATTCAGGCTCAATTCCGAAATCGCAGCTTTTCGTTTTGAAAAATGCGGCGTAGTTGTGTGTCTTTTCTGCCTGGCTACTCACATTGAAGATGGTGTTACTCACAATCTGATTTTCAATTATTAGGTTTTCCTGAGACCAACGTTTTTTGAGAACCTAATCTTTAGGTGAAATTACATTCTTTGTGGTTGTATTTATTTGCCTGTTAAGAGACTTTGATTGAGACCTTAGACTTATTGTTTGTATACATCTATGCCTGGATTAGTTAGCCTGCAGCCGAAATGCATTGTGGGTAATGTAGGCACCAGGTTCATGAAAAGAAAAGACATCATCTCTGTTTGTTGTGCATTGATTTTGGTTGAGCTTTGTTTTTATCTGTGCATTAGAAAGCTGATAGTAATAAAAAAGTGCAATGCTAAATATTAAAATTACATTTACATCCATTTATGCAGAAAAAAGATGATATCTGTGTTCATTATTATATGAATTCAATGGTTTTAATTATTCTTATGTAAGCAGTAAAACAAGTACATCTCTGACGTTTATAACAAACCAAGCTGTTCTAAGATCGTTTGAAAATTGAGCAATCTACAGTGATTTTAAAATCCATGCTCCATTGACTTTAATGTTATGAGTGATGAGCAGCCCTGTCCCAAGATGGCCGCCATGTGGCGACGTCGCTCCCCATAGGCTGACAGCGCTCATTGAGGGGGAGTGTGTAGGGACTGCGGTCAAGCCAGCCGCCTCTCGTTTCTCCGTAGTCAAGCCAGCCGCTCCTACATTTTCAGTGCGCTCTTACCGTCAGCTTACGGTAAATGCACGACCGACAGCATCAACTATTTCCGGTTTAAAAAATAAAGCGCTGCATTCGCAGATGTATTATACAGCGATGTTTTAAGTAACTGACTCAGCTTAACTGTTAACTATCGAATTGTACGGCTAATATTTACACTAAATACATAGCTTGAAGTATAAGGAGCTGAAAACTTGTTTATCTATCTGTCTGTCTGTCTGTCTTAAAAATTGTGAATTCAAATAAAAAGTGATGTGTGTCATCCCAGTGATCTATTAGTGTGATAATAAAATAAACCTCAGTCGAAAAGTCAAACGATCTGGACCGTAATGAGAAGACATGCTGATATTTACATTAAAAAATGTTTAATTTTTTGCTTTAAAATCTTTTAAGCCAAACTATTTCTTCTTCTTTGGCGTATGCTGACCAGGTAAGGTAGGATTGTGATTCTGCATTAGTTTGGGGTCAATAGGTCACATGACCTGAGAGCTATTGAGCTAAAATGCTAATATTTACTGTAAAAAAACTGTTAAAAATCAATAATGTCCTGAAATCAAATGTAAATTGCCGTATGTTGACCATCCTTAGTAGCACTATCATTCTGCATTAGTTTGGGGTCAATACGTCACATGACCTGCGAGCTATTGAGCTAAAATGCTAATACTTACTGTAAAAAATTAATAATAAATTCATTAAGTTTCCAAATGGAATAAAAAGTGCTGTGTCTTGATCAGTCTGTTTCATACTATAATCCCAAATAGATTTGGAGTCTCTGGGTCACATGACCTGGTAGCTATTGAGCTAAAATGCTAATACTGTAAAAAATTAATAATAAATTCATAAAGCATTCAAATGTAATAAAACCTGGTGTGTCTTGATCACCTTTTACAGCCCTGTCAATCCTTATTGATTTGGAGTCTCTGGGTCACATGACCTGGGAGCTATTGAGCCAAAATGCTAATATTTACAGTTAAATATCAATATAAAATATGCAAAGTATCCAGATGGAATAAAAAGTGCTGTGTCTTGATCACTCTATGAGATGCTCTAATCCCAAATAGATTTGGTGTCTGTAGGTCACATGACTTGGGAGCTATTGAGCTAAAATACTAATATTTACATTTTGAAATGAATTAAAAACTCACTAAAAAAATATTAATAGTCTCCAAAAGCAATAATAAAGTCTGTGTAATAAACCAGGTCTAAATCTATTTAGCCAAAAGATCACATGACCTGGGACTTATAGAGCTGTAATGCTCATAATTACAGTATAAAATACATGAAAAATTCACAAATCATATTAATTGTGTCCAAATGTTCATTCAATGTTTCTAAGTGTGACAAAGAATCTATGAACTACAAAATATGTAAATATTAGCATTTTGGCTCAATAGCTCCCAAGTCATGTGACCTACAGACACCAAATCTATTTGGGATTAGAGCATCTCATAGAGTGATCAAGACACAGCACTTTTTATTCCATCTGGATACTTTGCATATTTTATATTGATATTTAACTGTAAATATTAGCATTTTGGCTCAATAGCTCCCAGGTCATGTGACCCAGAGACTCCAAATCAATAAGGATTGACAGGACTGTAAAAGGTGATCAAGACACACCAGGTTTTATTACATTTGAATGCTTTATGAATTTATTATTAATTTTTTACAGTATTAGCATTTTAGCTCAATAGCTACCAGGTCATGTGACCCAAAGACTCCAAATTTATTTGGGATTATAGTATGAAACAGACTGATCAAGACACAGCACTTTTTATTCCATTTGGAAACTTAATGAATTTATTATTAATTGTTTACAGTAAGTATTAGCATTTTAGGTCATGTGACGTATTGACCCCAAACTAATGCAGAATGATAGTGCTACTAAGGATGGTCAACATACGGCAATTTACATTTGATTTCAGGACATTATTGATTTTTAACAGTTTTTTTACAGTAAATATTAGCATTTTAGCTCAATAGCTCTCAGGTCATGTGACCTATTGACCCCAAACTAATGCAGAATCACAATCCTACCTTACCTGGTCAGCATACGCCAAAGAAGAAGAAATAGTTTGGCTTAAAAGATTTTAAAGCTAAAAATTGAACATTTTTTGATGTAAATATCAGCATGTCTTCTCATTACGGTCCAGATCATTTGACTTTGACTGAGGTTTATTTTATTATCACACTAATAGATCACTGGGATGACACACATCACTTTTTATTTGAATTCACAATTTTTAAGACAGACAGACAGACAGATAGATAAACAAGTTTTCAGCTCCTTATACTTCAAGCTATGTATTTAGTGTAAATATTAGCCGTACAATTCGATAGTTAACAGTTAAGCTGAGTCAGTTACTTAAAACATCGCTGTATAATACATCTGCGAATGCAGCGCTTTATTTTTTAAACCGGAAATAGTTGATGCTGTCGGTCGTGCATTTACCGTAAGCTGACGGTAAGAGCGCACTGAAAATGTAGGAGCGGCTGGCTTGACTACGGAGAAACGAGAGGCGGCTGGCTTCATAGATATATATATCTATGGCTGGCTTCACCGCAGTGTGTAGGGGGCGGTTTGGAAACGGCTCAGTGTTTCTGCCGGAACTTCACAGTGTGACACCCGGCGGATGTGAACAAAGAAGCATGAGCAGAGTTAGCTTCACTGCTGTGTGGACTGAGCTATAAAACGGCTGTATTATCGTATGAATGAGAAATATCAGAGCGATAAAGTAACGATGCGTTCAGTTGAGTATCTGAGAGAGTTGATCAGCGACAGACTAGCTGCTGCTGCTGGAGAAATATTCACAGAGTTTGAAAAAACCATCGTCCAGTACCAGGAGGAGATCGATCGTCAGCGCAGACTGCTGGATGTCATCTCGAAACCACACATCCCCTTACAGCCCATAGGTGTGTATGAAGAATTCCACTTATAGCATGTGTAGTGGTTGTGTACTCTCTCTTGCATTGTGTAGATAATCAAACTGGGAGCATCCTCCCTACTGGCATCAAATCCGCCGTTTATTTGTAGGAGCTGGTAAAACACACTGATATTACTCTGACAGTCGTGCACGTGGTAACCTCCAGATAATGCTAAAAACACAAAACAATTTATTCAGCACGGAGGTTAAACTTAATCAGCATTTTGGTAGTGGAGCTTAAACTGGTCCTCTTGCCATGGCAACCGGACACAGCAGACTGAGACCGCAATGTGGGGAACACACCCCAAGTCTGCAGGGGCCCGGACGTTGTGCGTCCACGCCATATCCGGCGGTCACCGTGGGAACCAAATATGTAATATGAGATGGCAAGTGGAATCATTAACTCCGCCTCCACTACACATGTAGAACATCATGAAGTGTTCAGGTGAACAGTTAACGGTGAACTGAGACACATTGTGAGTAAGAGAGGATGGGCTCTTAATAATATGGTGTCTAGGGCTGCACGATGTTGGAAATATGTGCGATCTGTGTGTCAAGATCTGCGATATCAATATATATTGCGATATTGGATATTAGTGCCGTTGTCCGATGTGACAGCCACTTGTTTCTCTTCTTGCAATCCCCAGTTCGTCAACACATCCCACAGGGCAGCCGCTATATTTTCACCGGTGTGGGAGTCCAGAAAGTAGGAGACTTCTAAGCAGCGTGTTTTCAGTTCAAAGTCATTTGTGAGAAAGTGAACAGTAAAACTGATGTAGGGCTCAGTAGCACAACTGGACCATAAATCTGTGGTGCTTGCAAAGAAATCCACATTATTAAGCTCCGCTTTTAGAGACCCCAAGCATGCCTCGTACATCTGTGGAATGGCGACTTGGTAAATAGCTCTGTGATGGCATTGGTTATCTGTGGTCGAATTCTTTCAGCATATCCAAAAAATCTTCTTTGCACACGACATTAACAGAGAGTGTGTATTTCACAATATAACGTGTAATGGCCGCAGTTAAACCTTGGTGGCGCTTGGAAGTTTTTTCATAAGGTGTAACAGAAAAAAAACTTTGACCAGTTGTTGTCTGTGTGCTTGCCTTTCGTTTGTCTGCCTTCATGGGAGTAGCTCGTGGTGTTTTAGATCGTAAGAAAAAGGCATACAGTTCCTTGTCAGGGTATCCACGGGGTAGTAAAAGGTAGTAAATGAAATGAGCTCAAATTAAGGCCAGTAAAAGGTAACAAATGCAGTTTCACTTGGTAGTAATTTTTTCATCACCTTTTTAATATATGACGTTTCCATTGATGCTGGTTCGTTCATTTAATTAATATGTGTATGTATATATATATATGAAAAAAGAAACATACATGCGAGCAGTGGTCGCTCTGGTCTGATCTGCGCATGCGCGCTGTGTTACTTTAGCACTAGCAAACCACTCTCTCGACATAAATGCATCAAGATGGGAAAATGAAAGTTTTCACAGATGTGGCTCGATGACCCGGCATTAAGAGATTGGTTGAAGCCAGTCATGGGAAATGACTGAGAAGCTTTTTGTATCTTTTGTAAAAAGACGATTAATGTTACGTGGAACGGTGTGAAATCTCTTAAATCACACCAACAATCAACTTTTCACCAGCAGCAGATTCGCACGCGATGGGAGCAATTTCCCATTTCATTTTTTGGTGCGACACAAAGCTCAACTCTGAGTACAGGCTCCGCTACATGTACAAGTGCTGCTGTCACTCTGCGGGGGCCAACCACCAGCACCGCGACAGCTTCAGCAGACAGGCAGCAGGTCCTGCTGTCAACAACTTCAGCCATCAGAGCGGAGGTTCTCTGGTGACTGAACATCGCAGCCAGGCATCATTCGTTCTCCTCAAACGAAGGTATTGGGGAGCTTTTAGAGAATATGTTCCCAGACTCAGAAATAGCCAAAAGCTTCGCATGTGGCAAGGACAAAACAGTGTACATGATTCGATATTGCGCCTCATTTTAAAATGTTACTAGTCAAAAGCGTAAATGATGCGGGACCATTCGTACTGATGTTTGATGAGTCTCTAAACGAGTCGGCCAAGAAAAAGCAGCTGGATATCCATGTCCGAATGTGGAAAGATGACCGTGTGACGTTGTCATACTTTGGATCACAGTTCCTGGGACGTGCAAGGGCCGAAGATCTGCTACAACACGTCAAAGTAAGTTGACTTATTTTTCTTTGTTAGGCCTATTTGAACATGTTAATCATATAGTTAACCAACAGGCCACAATCCACAAGCTTGTGTGTGGATGCTATGGACTATGATACTGAGACAGTGGCCTTTGCCCTGTGTGTGTGTGTGTGTGTGTGTGTGTGTGTGTGTGTGTGTGTGTGTGTGTGTGTGTGTGTGTGCGTGTGCGCGTGCGCGTGTGCGTGCGCGTGTGTGCGCGCGCGTGTGTGTGTGCGTGTGTGTGTGTGCGCATATGAGTGAGTGAAGGCGTCTGTGTTTACATTTGCAGATGAAGGATTTAGCTAGTATTTCTGAATAATGAATACCACAGAATTGATTGACATACAGTATATACTGAGGCATGGCTCCAGTCCGGCCGAGATCTATGACCGCTGCCATCTTAGCTCACGTCCGTCTTTACTGTTTGTTTTCTTTCATACAACAACTCAGTGGGGCATCTTACTTGTCCTGCGATCCCACTGGACCTCCGGCTTACTTTATCCTTGTCGCCAATTATGTAGTAACTCAATGTGGAGCTTCTTAATGAACAGATGACCTTTATTTTGCTTCAGCCATTCATTGGAATACAGCTCAGTACAGCCCGTTCTTAGCAACACACGATACTCACAGTTCTTGCTCTGCAACTTCCTACTGACTACCAGCGATGCCCGAGGTAACATTGCCACCTAGTGGACACTCCTGCAACACCAATATTTCACAGTTACAACAGTGAAGAATTCCACTTTCAGCATGTGTAGTGGTTGTGTACTCTCTCTTGCATTGTGTAGGTAATCAAACTGAGATCTATGAATAACCAAACACTCAGGACACATAATTTGAATACATTTTATTCTTTCCATTCACAGGAATGCGTTGCACAACTCAATATGATACACTTGCTCTCCATCAGTATGGATGGCCCGAACGTCAACCTCAAGATGCTGGAGCTCTTTCAGAGGGAGTATGCGGAGCCTCATGGGGATGCGCAACTCATCCGTGTTGGCAGTTGTGGTTTGCATACCCTCCTCAATGCCATGAAGTCAGGATTTGCAACATGGGAGGTGGACAAGCTCTTACGAGCCATGCACTATATGTTCCACAATGTTCCTGCACGTAGAGAAGATTACACCGCCACCACAGGATCCTCTACTTTTCCCCGATCTTTCTGCGGCCACAGATGGGTGGAAAATGTCCCTGTGGCTGAGAGAGCTGTTGACATTTGGCCCATGCTCTTAACATACATTGGTGCTGTAGAGAAGAAGAAGGTGCCAAGACCCAACACTGCTTCATACGACACAGTTTCTGCAGCATGTGGCGATGATTTTACAGTACCAAAACTCCAGTTCTTCTTGTCAGTTGCAAGAAGCTTCAGCCCATTCCTGACCAAATATCAGACTGACCAGCCTGTGCTGCCGTTTTTGGCTAAAGATCTGACTGAGTTCCTGATGGTAATAATTGTATTTCCTGGAGGTACTCATGTATTTATTTTAATGTAAATAGATTGTATCACTTGACAGGTGTGGCTTGATTGGCTTAAAGTTTTTCTTATCATTTTAAAGGTTTAATGCAGCAATTTGTCAAAAGGGAGCTTCTCGAGGACAGAAACCCGCAGCAGCTGATCAAAATCCAGGTGGCCCAGGAGAACAACTGGGTCTCTCTTAAAAATGTTGACATTGGCCTGGGTGCTGAATCTGCAATAAAGGTAAGTATTGTGCACATTATTTCAACGCCATGTGTGCATTGTACGTTTAGCACAAATAACATATGTAAGTATAAAAAGTTGACCAGACCTCTTGTGAAAACTTTGCTTTAAACGATTATAGTGAATTGTTGTTGTTGAATTGTTTTTAGTTTTAGCATGTATAGTGAATGGTCATTGATGTTCCCTGCTTGTTAGGCCTTACAGAGCAAACCAGGATGCAAGATAGGGGAGCTTTCAGTGCTAAACTTCCGGAAAGAGTGTTTGCAGAACCTTGTGAAGGTGGTGGGAAAACTGCAGGACAAGTGCCCCTTAAATTCCCTATGGCTAGACTCATCGCATGCCTCGATCCCAGAAGAATCCACCGAGAACCAGAGTGGTGCATCAAGCAAATGAAGACTGTAGTGCAGACATTCCTGCAGGGCAAGCAATTGACAGGTGGCATTCCAGCTGGTAAGAAAAAATATATGTGGAGGGACAGTAGAAGTGGAAAGATCACTCAGATGGGATGTCAGGATGTCATTGATGGTATTCTGCTTTTTAGTGTGAGGTCTGCAGAGTGTTAACCGGTATTAAAAATTACTGTATGCACTTTCTGCTCTCTACAAGAAACTGTTATTCTACCTTTTTAATGGGTAAATAAGCAGTTGACTGCAAATTAATTAAATGTCATTAATGATTACATCTCAATTTCCTTATCCACATTGTAGGTGATGTCATCATTCAGCAGTTTGCATCCTTGGCCTCTGTGGAAGGAAGAGATGAGCGTTTCCTGTCCTGTAAACCAGTGCAGGGCTGCCTTGATGTGTTTCTTTACACAGTTCTCAGCACTCCTTACCCCGACTTACTACGTTTCTGCAAGATAATCCTCCTTCTGTCCCACGGACAAGCCACTGTTGAAAGAGGCTTTTCAGTCAACAAGGAGGTGGAGACATGTAACCTCCGGGATGACTCTCTGGAATCGCTACACTTAGTCTGTGACCGAATCAGCAGTTGTGGAGGTGTTTTGAAAGTGCCTCTTACAAAGGAGCTCCTTGCCTCTGCCTCGTCTGCAAGATCTAAATACAGACTGTACCTGGAGAGTGAAAGACAAAAAAAAAGGAGAGTGCTGCACATGCTCTGAAGGGGAAAGCAGCAGAGGATGAGCTGTTGGACCTCAGAACCCAGCGTGAGGTGCTAAGCAGTGTCTGTGAGTCACTTGAAAGTGACGCAAACAAGTTGGCTGAGCAGGCTGAGGGAAAGGCCGGGTCCAAAATGGCTGAACTTATTACCAAGTCCAACACGCTTCGTAGAAGACAAAAAGGAAAAAACAGAGCTCTGTCACTCGGAGGAAAAGATTGAAGAGAAAGCATCACAACTGAGACTCTTCTAACTGCCTCGGTGCACTGTGGCTGTGCTCGCCCCCTCAACCTGGCAGTAATGTTAAATTGTGTCAGTTACAACTGTTAAGACTCCTCTCTTAAAAGGGAAATGTAATGTAATTTATATTTTGGAGCATGTTCACTCTGCCATTTGATGTTGGTGCTGTTGATGTTCTTTAATGTTACTTTACTTTGATGTTGGTTTTAGATGCTAAATGTTTTCCCAGCTGTCTCTTTTCAAAATTGGTTGAATCCATTTCTGAAATATGCATTTTTTGGATAAACTAAAAAAATTGCAATAAAAATTGCCTCATAAAATTCAAAAGTCATTGCATTTTGTTTATATCCTTTGAAAAAACAAATATCCTATTTCATCTGGAAGCAGGTTTGAATATTTGTGATATGTTTGGAGGTAGTAAAATAGTTGTGAAAGGTAGTAAAATCAGATCTTGAATTCCTGCATAAACTCTGCTTGTGTTACGTGGAGTGGTGGTAGTTGGAGAACCCAAGCGCAGACACGAGGCAGGCAACATGTGATGGAGTAGGGGGTTTTATTCACAGGGATTACAAAAACGGTGACCAAGCTGGTCGCAACAAAGGAAACTGGACCTCTTGTTTAAAGATGGCTTTAAGAGCATTAAAGACATCTTCCCAAAACAATCTCAATACAGGGCATTGACAAAATATGTGAGTATGATTAGCGTTGATTGTTCCACAGCTTCTCCAACACATCCCTGAATGCGCTCCCATGTTAGCTGTTATTTCTGGTGTCCTAAAAAATCTAGTGACCACTTTCCATTTGAATTCCTTCCACCTATTAGAATTTGTGGTTAAATGTGCTTCAGTACATATTTCCTCCCACATATTTTCAGAAATATTTGCGGCTGTCTCCGCTTCCCATCTCTGCTTTATATATTGAGAATTAATTTTGGACATTCCCAAAAATATATTATACAGTTTTCCAATTGTTTTCTTATCCGAATTTTCCAGTTGACTAATACGAAAATGTTCTGTATGGTTAAGCTTTACCAGCTGCCTCCAATCTTTATGGGTTGTCAAAAAGGACCTCAGTTGCAGATATCTAAAGAGATCTGAGTTAGATAAACCAAATTCATTTTTTAATTGACCAAATGTTTTAAAGTGGTCATTTTTGACAAGCTGATATATATAAGTTAAGTTATGATCAGACCATTTCTTGAAGGTGTTATCCAGTTTGTTTGGAGTGAACGTATTCATTAATCCCATATTTGTCAATAATGAAAGTGAATTTGTCAGCCCGAAGAAAGTTTTTATCCTTCTCCAAACCTTCAATGTATTTTTTGTCCAAATTTACGTTTCCTTTTCTGAAATATCTGAAAAGGGTAGATTTTGTAAAGAATCTGCACACATATGATTTTCAGTGTTGTACCATCGAGTTGTTACATCATTCTGAATCCATGCTATCAATGGTTTGAGCTGCGCAGCCCAGAAGTAAAATTTTAAGTTGGGAAGTTTAAGGCCTCCATCTGGTTTGGACAGTTGTAGAGTTTTAAGTCTAATTCTTGGGCGTTTTTTCTGCCATATGAATGCAGATATTAATTTGTTTAGCTGGTCAAATGTTTTTGTCAAGACATTCACAGGTAACATTTGAAATAGGTAGAGAAGTCGGGGCAGAACATTCATGCGTATACTCTCCATTCGTCCCTGTAAAGAAACTGGAAGAGAGGACCATCGTTCTAAATCACTATTTATATTCTTAATTATTTTATCATAATTTGCGTTAAATAAGTTATCTAAAGACGGGGGTATATAAATGCCTAAATATTTGAGACCTTCTTTAGGCCATCTAAATTCCCTTTGAGTTTTGAAGTTGCTTGAGACAAGATTATTCACGTCCATCACTTTGGTTTTATCTACATTTACTTTATAACCAGAGTAATACCCATACTGTTTGATAACATCCTTGAGATATGGTATTGATGAAAAAGGCTCTGTTAAATACAATAATGCATCATCAGCATACAGCGATATTTTATGGGTTTCTTTATCTATTTGTACACCCTTGTTATTGCCATTATCCCTTATGAGCTGCGCCAGTGGTTCAATACTGATGGCAAAAAGTAAAGGAGACAAAGAGCAGCCTTGCCTACATCCCCGTTCTAGTTTGAATGTCTGGGATCGGTGTCCATTAACTTAACTAATTAACTGACGCCTGTGGGGATGAATATAGTGTTTTTACCCATTTTTGAAAGTTGGGTCCAAAGTTAAACCGTTGTAATGTTTGTAATAGATATTGCCATGAAACTCGGTCAAATGCTTTTTGTGCGTCTAGCGGTACAATTGCCGATTCTAATTTTGAGTCCTTCAAATAGGAAATGATGTTTAATAATCTCCGTATATTGTTTCCATAGTAACAGCCGGAAATGAAACCCGTCTGGTCGGAATGAATAATTTGGGTGATTATTTTATTTACCCTTCTGGCCAGAACAGCTGTCAGAATACTTAAGTCCTTATTTAATAAGGATATAGGCCTATATTACTGACAGTTGAATCTTTACCCTCTTTATGTATTACAACTACAGTTGCCTCATTCCATGATGGCGCCATAGTTTCTGTCTCGAGGGCATATCTATATGCTTTTAACAATGGGGTGAAAGCAACTCTTTGAAGGCCTTATAAAATTCACTAACATATCCATCTGGACCTGGACTCTTGCCATTTTTTAAAGTTGAAATAACATCTTTGATTTCTGATTCTTCTAGTGGCTTGTCTAGCTCCTCCGCAGAGGAGGCTGTTAATTCTGGTAATTTAATATATCTCAAATAATCTGCTATATCCGCATTATCTTTACATGTATCTGTATTTTTGTATAATAATTTGTAATAGTCTGCAAAGGAGTTTGCAATATCCTTAGGTTTTGTAACGAATGCAGATTGATATTTTATCTTTTGTATAACGTTTGAGGACTGTTGTTTCCTAAGCCTATATGCCAACAATTTGCTAGCCCTATTTCCATCTTCGTAATATTTTTGATTTATAAATCTTACATTTCCTTCTATTTTTCCAGACATCAGGCTGTTTAACTGTCTCCGGGTTGCATTTAACTCTTTTGTAATTACAGTTGTTGCATGTTGTTTATGCATCTGTTCTAAATATTTTATTCTATTTTCCAATTCCTGCTGTTTTGCAATTCTCTCTTTTTCTTTGCTGATGCGTATGATATTATACAGCCCTGTAAGTATGCTTTGGCGCAGTCCCATAGCATCAAGGGGTTTGTTTCTGGTGTGCTGTTGTGACATAGATAATCCTTGAATTCTGTCCTGATGAAGGATAAAAAGTTATTGTCATTTAGAAGGGATGTATTAAACCTCCACTGTTTCGTCATTGGTCTACTGTATATTCTACGTTCCATTGTAACAAGATGGGTGTATGATCAGATAAGGTAATAGGCATAATCTCAATGTCTACTATTCGGTGCAAGTCTGTTTTTGGTGTAAAAAATAATCTATTCTAGAATAAGATGCATGCCTATTGGAATAAAAGGTGAAGTCCCTTCGTCTTGGAAACTTGCTTCTCCATATATCTACCAGCCCACTTTCTACAGCATGATGTTTAAGGGCTTTACTCATTTTGGTTATGGGTGTTTTAGACGGCGGTTGCCTATCTAGCAGCTGTGACATGACACAATTAAAATCCCCTCACAGTAATAACAAGCCAGTACTATACTGTAGAATGATGTTAAACAGTGTCTTTATAAAATTTGGCATATCCTCATTTGGTGCGTATACATTAATAAGGGATGTTTCTACTCTGTCTATTATTCCATTGACCAGTAAGACTCTTCCTTCAGCATCCTTATGAATTAATGTTTTAACAAACTTTTTCTACCAGATGAGTGTGAGGAGTAATATATTTTATCTGCCCATGACTTCAGCTTCTCATGTTCTGCGTCTGACAAGTGAGTTTCTTGTAGAAAGACAATATGGCATTTATTTTGTTTTAGTTGATGTAATATTTTCTTTCTCTTTATTGGATTATGTAGGCCCTTTACATTATAGCTTATCACTCTCAGCGTATCCATTGAGTACTAACTTGTGGTTGCTGTTTAATTATTAGGATATTGGATTCTGTAATTTCAATGATATGTATGAAGTTGCAATCAAAGAGTGAAAATGAAAACAAAAACCCTGCTATTATAACATACAACTCAGGCTCCCCGGCGAACAGGGGGATCAGAACAAGAGCGCCAAACATAAAACTATCATATAAACCTAGAGAAGGCATTGATAAAGTGGGAACAACTGCCCTAGCCACTAATAAGTAGCAGAGGTGCACTGTCTAGATTGAAGTGACTGTGCACAAATCGCTAACCTCCACGAAGGATCAAAGAGTAAACAGAATCAAATCAGGCTTCCGCAGAGAAATAGAAGGAAAAAAAATTTACCTGGATTAACAGCTCTTTGCAAAGTCCTTTGTATCATAGTCCACATCATTTAAGGAGCGATCAAAAAGGAAAAAAGAAAAATAATTGGGATTAGTGCATTGTGCACATGATAACAAACTTCAAGGGTAAATATAATTAAGTTAAAAAAAGAAGAAACAAGAAGAAATTTCACATTGTCTCTCGGATAGCGCTCTGCTGAGCAAGTGTTTATAGGCCCCTTTTGCTAATCCAAGTGAGTTCAATCTTCTTGCAGTTCTTCCCCAGCTGGTTGTACTATGCTCATGGCATAAAGCATAGCCTTATGATGGTCAACGAACTCTTTCGTCTCCTCCTTGTATGTGATCCGAAACCGAGCCGGGTAAGACAAGCTGTAACGAATGCCTTCATGACCTTTCAGGATTTTCCGCACATCCGTAAATGCAGCTCTGGCTTTCGCTACGTTAGCAGTGTAGTCTGGAAATATGGAAATGTGTCGTCCATTGTAATACAGCGGGGAATTGTCACGGGACTTCCTCAAAATCTCTGTGACATCCTCGTCGTAATGGAGTTTGGCGATTATCATCCTAGGTTTCTCTCGGTCTCTCGGGCTCCCCTGAGTGAGCGCCTGGTGTGATCGGTCCACCTTGATTTCGCGGTCGAGGTTTAGCATTGTTTTTAAGGCCTGTGCCACAGCCGTGGGGGAGCTGGAGTTGGGCTGCTCTCCATGTCATTGCATTTGTCTTTCAGTGTGATCATTTCCTTTTGTAGGCTTGAAACTGTGTCGCGTAGAGAAGTTACCTCATCTGACCATGTTGATAATCCGCTGTCAACTCCTTGTATATCGGCCCTCATCTGCTTCGTGTCTTCACGTAGCGTTTTGGTGTCGTTAGCCAGCTCGGATTTGAGTCCTTGTATTTCCAACCGGAGTGCACTGAAATCCTCAGCTAACGCCATTTTGAGTTCTTCACGGACTATTTCTTTAAAGTCTGCTCTCAGTGTTGACAGAATCTCCACTTTAAAGCTGTCAGCTGTCATACCTGGGCTCTCACTTGGGGCGAGTGGTAAGGGTTTGTCCATGTCATTGTCCAGGGCTGGCTTTGCGGTGTTTCTTGTGATAGGCCCCGGCCTAGCAGGATTAGCTTCGTTGCTAGTACTACTATGATACTTGAATTTCTGTAGTTTTTCCGCCATTAACTTCGCAAAGCCAGGCGTGGAGAGTATAAAAGCTGAGTCTTCAGGTCCCGGTAATCCCCAAAAAAGGATTTAGCTGTTGTATTTTAATTATTTTACGGATTCTGCAGGAGCCCTGATAAGTGCGTCTTATTTCATGGCGTGCTCGCGAGCGCCCTCAAAACGATATTTTTTGATGTATCGTGCAGCCCTAATGGTGTCTGTTAGTTGATGCTGTGTAGAGTTTTAAAATCGTGATCTTTTTGTTGATTGACCCTGGAAGCAAGAACCAAAGTTTCCTGTTCAGAGGTGCTGGAAGTGTTTATCTGAACTACTCCACACTGACAGCAACTGCATTGTGTTATCAAACAGTTTAATAATAAAACTCTGACAGAGGACTCAGTCATTCTCTCATTTCAGTCCAGAGACACAATTCCATGTATAGAGATCATTCATGATCTAAAGAAAGCGCACGTACAGAGTTGGAGAGTATAGAAGTAATGTGTTCAACTGCATTCCACTATTAACATGTTGGGTTTCACTGATGAGTCAAATCAACAGTACAGTAACCAGCAGTAAAATAAGAATAACATTACAATCCAGATGTCCTGACTGACTGAAGAGGACAGCAGCTTTACTCAGACAGATTTTACTGGATCCCCATCAAACCTGTCTGTGTGGTGTGTAGAAAAGTACCCAGTGGTGTTTACCATTAGAATCTTTGTGATCCTGTATCCACTCTGGAACAACGTGTTCATAGAAATGTTCAGTCATTTGGAGATGCTTGTATCATTCCTGCTGCTGTGTCATGGCTCCTAGACTTCTATTATAAACCATCATATTCTTTTTGCATCAAACATTCAACTCCTGAGCTGATTTTGTTGGAGACAGCCAGTCCTGGACAAAGTGACAGATGTGTGTTCTCTCATCATCACAGTAGTAACCATTAACTTTTGTCTCTTTGTCCCTCCAGAGCTCCCACAGTCGTATGTCTGTGAGAATGAGAAGACTGTCGTTGACCATCAGCCCCATGACCAGGAGAGAAACTCCATGGTGGACCATGAGGACCCAGAGCCTCTATGGATTAAAGATCAGCAGGAGGAACTCTGCATCAGTTGGGACCAATCAAACCCCGAGATTTCTCAAATTAAAATGGAACAGGAAGAATTGTGCACCAATCTGGACCAATCAAACCCAGAGATTTCTCAAGTTAAAATGGAACAGGAAGAATTGTGCACCAGTCTGGACCAATCAAACCCAGGGTTACCACAAATTAAAGTGGAACGGGATGAACTCTGCTCCAGTCAGGAGGAAGAGTTAATTGGATTGAAACAGGAGACTGATACCTTTGAGGTGACTCCTGCTGATGAGGAAAGTGACCACAGTGAACCAAAACCAAACAGTGATCAGCTCCTGTTTCACATCTCTTGTGTAGCTGAGAGCCCAGATCAGGAAGGAAGCAAGGATGTAGACTCAGGATCAACTGGATGTATCGAGCAGAAACCAAGACATCAGAGTAACAGCAGTGACAGTAATGATGTAGACAATGCTCCAATGTCAGCAAGACAGTGTGATAATGACAAGGCAAGAAAATCTCTACCATGTGATGTCTGTGGAAAAGCTTTCAGGAATAAATCGGTTTTAACCAAACATCACAGAACCCACACAGGTGAGAAGCCGTATTCTTGTGAAACCTGTGGAAAAAGCTTCAGTCGACGGGGCTCTTTGACTGACCACATGAGAGTTCACACAGGTGAGAAGCCATATTCTTGTGGAACCTGTGGAAAAAGCTTCAGTCATCGGACCCATTTGACTGACCACATGAGATGTCACACAGGTGAGAAGCCGTATTCTTGTGGGACTTGTGGAAAAAGCTTTAGTCGACGAACCCATTTGACTGACCACATGAGAGTTCACACAGGTGAGAAGCCATATTCTTGTGGAACCTGTGGAAAAAGCTTCAGTCATCGGACCCATTTGACTGACCACATGAGATGTCACACAGGTGAGAAACCATATTCTTGTGGAACCTGTGGAAAAAGCTTCAGTCATCGGGGCTCTTTGACTGTCCACATGAGACTTCACACGGGTGAGAAGCCATATTCTTGTGAAACATGTGGAAAAAGCTTTATTCAACGGATCAATTTGACTTACCACATGAGATGTCACACAGGTTAGAAGCCATATGTTTGTAACACTTGTGGAAAAAGATTTTCTTATTCATCAACACATAGAAGGCACATGGCAGTTCACAAGGAGGAAAAGCCATATTCTTGTGGCACATGTGGAAAAAGCTTCAACCGTAGTCACCGATTAAAAGCCCACATGATAATCCACACAGCTGAGAAGTCGTGATCCTGAAACATCTGTGGAAAACATAATGTCAGAACTAAGCTTGAAACAACATGGAAGAATTGGTAGAGGTTAAAAGTAGATGTTTTAGATTTAAAGTACCTTTAGTCTGTGCTTCAACAACAATTGTGAGGAAGTATGTAAGCAATCCTTGATGATCAGACCAGATGGAGTCTGGACTGTGGTGGTGGTGGAGCAGGCAGAAGAACCAAACTGAATGTCTGGATGGATATGGTATTGGTACAGACTGCTTCATTTCTGCTATCATGACATCCTTCATCAGCAGAGCAGTGATTGGAGATATTGTGAAGCTGTTTGGAACATTTTCACATCCTGCTGAGAGAACATGGCTGTTCAGGTGTGAACGTACTGCTGGAATCCACTCAGCTTGAGCTCTGCTGTCTTTCCAGTAAAAGGAGTCAACGAGATACAGAGACATTGTGACAGTAGGACACAACAGAGTGTGTCACTGCAGCAGAGGATATCTGGACATGAAATAAAGTTGTAATAAAACATCTACAGCTCCATGACTGCTTCATGAAATGTTTTGAATGTTTTCAAACAGATGAACATTTACAAGTTGTTTCATAATGAATGTAACATTGAAGAACCTCAGCAAGACATAACCAACATTATTATGTTTTTAACCAACACACAAGTGGTTTTACGAGTAGTAGCTGATACACTCCTGCAAATGTCAAAACCAGAAATGTTAAAAACAGGTGAAGCTGTGCTGCAGTTTCTGCTGGTTAGATAAAGGCCTTATGCTATTTCTTTCTTCTATTGTCACCACATAGGTCATCTGTGTGATTTGTTAGTAAGATCTCATTGTGTGGTCTTACAGCACATTGAACCCTTGTGTTGTCTTAACGTCCTGAACACTCCTCCTGTCCTCAGGGTCAAAAATGACCTGCCTCCACTGAGCGTCTAAAATAGAGCAGCTTAATGGAATTTTTAACTAAAAATGTGTTTTACATGAAGAAACAACCTGTCATGTATCACACACTTTGTGAATGCCTCTGTTTTTGCTTCCTCGGAGGGTAGAAAGACTATTTAATCAGTGAACACCATTCGTTTTTATACCATTGTTCATGCTGTAACTGTTTTCTTTCTTTAAGTAGAGGTTTATTATCACTATTATTGCTGCTAAAGGTACTGCATAGGTGTAAACATTTCTTGTTTTGTAAGAGATAATACTTCTATAGCCTAATAAAGTACCAGAAATGTGCAGAAATTAACTTGAAATGCATTTTTGAAGGCAAACAGTGTACTGTATACTGTGCAATGAAATGTAAAACTACAAAATACTAGAATTCTCTCATCTTTTGACTCATTGCTCCCACTGACAAGCTGCATAACCTACATCAATCATAAGAATAGAAAAAAATAACAGATTCAAGCAAAATATATTAAATAAAATTTTTTAAAAATTACGAAAAATACGGGGAATATTGGACGGGCATCGCGAGGTGCATTTCCTTGAAAGTGACCGATTCGGGGATTTTATACCGACTTCAGGACATGTTTTGGACAAAATAGTTTACTGGCTTGTGTCGTCTGGATGTACAAGGTTGGATTATGGCCGTTTTTTGTGGAATCTTTTTTTATGTGTGTAATAATGAACCCGGAAATGTGAGTCGCGCTGTGTGCGTTGAAGCCGTGTATAGAGAACGGATGGATGAATATTCGTTTTTGTCGGACAAATGTGTTTTTCTCACCCGCTGTGGTAATCGCATCTGAAAGTGGTTTATACCGGCGGATTCATGAGAATCTAAGCTTTCCATCGGTGTATAGTGTTTGTATAAGCGCGTTTGCAGCCGTCGGACATTCTTGAAATTCCTATGCAAATTAGTAGGTGTACCGCCGGCGGTACACTGAAGCTTAAGGGGCTAAACTAAAAACTGAAATCCTTTGTTGTGGAAAAATTAATCCACTGCTGTAATAAATCTATGTCTGTGTGTGTATCTGACAGCAGGCCCTTTGCCTGCTGACTGAAATGGTTTACAGATAGCCTGTAGGTTGTTTCCTCTGGGATAACTGCCAGTATCAACAAAATTATTGTTTGGAGATAAGGGTGCAGGTGTTCGGGTGAGAAAACTTGGGGGAGGCTGCCTCCCATGGAGAAAAGTGCCGGCCGCCCACGAGTTTCCAATTAAAATTATTAGGGAGTAAAGATTCGCTCTTTCCTTAAATTGTGCAATACTGGCAGCTGGCAGTGGCAAAAAGAGGGATGGGTTAAGGGCTTGAACTCACCTCTGCTCAGAGGGTTTAAAGGGTTCAGTTGTCAGACAGTGGGTTCAGAGGGCTTCCGGAACCTCTCTGTGTTTTGACCTGTATTAAACAGAATAAACACTTTACTTCTTGGCATCTGAAGACTTGGCTCCTGGATTCCTTTGATGATTCTATGGTGAGACTTAGATATTTTCAGACCTAGAACTTAGAATTAAATTACAAGTGTTAATACATAGAGTGATCAGGTTAAACATAGATCTTACGTAGTGGGGCAACTGGCCCCCCACTACACCTTCAGATAAAGAGTGAATAAAAAAAGAAGCGCAGAAAGGATGCCAATACACCTGGGAACCTAAGGAGCTGTTCGAGGGAGACCGAAGTCTGTGCACAGCCCCCTGGAACTAGGTTTGGGGACAAAAGCCCTCCGTGGTTGAATTCCACGTCGGCCGGTTAAACCCTGTCCGGGTTCTGCGGGGTTCCAGGTTGACGGCATCCGAACAAAGCGCTTTAGGAAAGTGAAGTCCTGAGCTAAGAGAAGCCAAAACTTACAGTAGGAAAGTGAAGTCCTGAGCTAGGGAAAGCTGAAAACTTACAAAACGTGTGCATGTGTAAAACTGTGAGTGTGAAAGGACTGGTCAGTGATTGAAGCAGCAGACAGCCTGAAACCAATCGGTGTGAATGTACGGCTGTTGTCAGCTGAAGTAAATCACTGAGTGTGAACAGTCATTAAGATTTAGGAGGACTTTGTGAAAACTCTAAAACGACCTTTAGTCCTGATATTGGACCCCCAGTGGAAAACCGGACTAGCTAATAGAGCTGGCCTAGAAGCTTGTTTTCCAAGGGCTGAATTTTAGCTCATGACTCATTGTTTTTCACAAATTCTCAATAAAATAATTTTGAAAAACCCCACAAATTCTAAATAAAAATAATTTTGAACAAAAACAAAAACAAAAATGGGAAATAATCAGGAAAAAAATTTCACTATAAGGCGATGCAAAATAAGCAGAACAGAACAGAAGCATCCAGATTTGATACAATTCTTGTCAGATTGGGAAAAGAAATATGAATTTAATAGCAAATTAATAGTAGGAGGCTGCACAGAGCTATTTACTAAATTAACTGCAGAACAACAAACTGATAAAAGAAATCAAAAGAAACTGAAAAACAGCTTCATTATGCAGAAATATGGCTGAAAGAAGCACAAAAAAAAAGGAAATACAGCAACAAATAAAAAGCTGAGGCCTGTGCAGCCAGAGCAGAAGGTGATAAGATAGTGTACAAAAACACAAAGACAACAACGATGGCCTGGTGCATCGGAGGCCGAAGGCGCCGCGGCAGCTGAAGCACCAGATAAATGACCCCCTCCCACCCTCCCACCCCATAACAAGGGTGACAGATCACGAACCCAAGGACTGAATTTACACACCTACACTGTGAATATAAACAAAAAGGTACAGAATGAGAAGATTTTTTCAGTGTTTCATGAAGAAATGCTCTTCTGTGTTGCAGAGATGAAACATTGTCTGCGTTCAGTAGGGGGTTCACCTCCGACATCAGTTGTGAACTTTATTACCATTCATTTAGCACAACATTGTCTCCATTCAGTCAAAATTAGACCAGCTTCTACATTGAATACCAGCTGCAATAACTTGATAATGTAACTGTTTTTATGTGTTGGTAGCTTCAGATTTAGAACCTAGATGTGAGTTTGTCTTTTAACACAGTTGCACTAGTATGGTTTTAGACTAAAAATGATGTTATTGTGTTTATAGAAAACTTTCTAACAAAAAGCAGAAAAGAAGCATGAATTGAATTCAGAATATCTGCACCATATGTGCTTCTCTTTTTTCTTACCTGTAATTTGACATATAACTTAATGATAACTTGACATAATTTTGTCGTATGCAAGCATGATCACAGGAATTACTTTGTGGTCCGATTTGCTTTGTAACATTGACTGTAGAAACCTGCGATGGAGTCAGTGAAAAAGGAATCTAATTTTCAGTTGTTCATATGTTTAGAGATTTGGGATTTTTCAATGACGAACTTTTATGAGGTGTGTGAGGTAATTGTTCCTGTGAGACCAAGACTGTATTTTTGCTGTTAGTTCGTACCACAATGAGAACTCAGTGCTTACAATGGTTTACTTTCAGCTGCTTTTGCTTCAAGGTTCTTTTTATCTCTGGAATGCAGCTCAGCCTGGTACATTTCAATCACTTCAGTCTGTTTGCAGTTTTGAGACCACAGGAACAATTATCACACAGTTCAACAGATCAAGCTAAAATAGAATTTCATGTTAATAAAGCATAGATGTAATAAAGTATAAATGCATTACTATATAAGGATATTAATATATGGATGTGGTTGCATATTTCATAACGGACGGAAAAAAGAAACGACCTCTATCCCATGAGAGTGCAGACCTGAAACCCAGAGTAATAGAGCTAAACACCCAAATTACTACAACTTTTGCGGTTCATGAGACAGCCTCTTGGGTGGTGTGTAAACACCACACCCTCCACACATTTGGATGAAATAGAAACCTGATCATTAATTTGTTTGTCTATAGAGGATTACCCAGAATTTAAAAAAAAAACCTGCCCAGTGCTCTCTGGTCCAACAGCCCTACAGATGTAGGACTGATAAAACATTTTCCACCTGTTGAAGTAAAAGCAGCCACTCCATGTCGACCACAGATTCCTCAATATCCTCTGAAACAATCAGCGATAAAAGGTATATGACCTGTTGTTACAGATATGGTAGGATCAGGGATTATTGTGAAAACGAAAGAGTGCGTTTGTAAAACACCCGTTTTCCCTGTTTAAAAAAGCATATACAGGATAATGGAGGATGGTTCAAGATTTAGGAGCAGTGAATGATACTGTACAGAAAACTACACCTGATGTTCCAAACCCACATACATTTTTAAATGAAGTGACCCCAGATAAAAAGTGGTTTTCAGTTATAGATTTAAGTAATACTTTCTTCTCTACACTACTGCACCCTACCTCACAAGACTGGTTCGGTTTGCCTTCAAAGGTACACAGTACACCTATATACCATTATCACAAGGCTTTACAGAAAGCCCCATGTATACACTCAGGATCTCAGGTGATCAATGGCAAAATTTCAAATTCCAGAACACAGCCAAATTTTGTTGTATGTTGATGACATTCTTGTGACTGCAGACACACAGGAACACTGTAAACAGACAACGATGGCAGTGCTACGACACTTACATGGAACAGGTCATAAGGTTTCGCTAAACTAAGTTCAGTTATGGGCTCCACGAGCAGTGTATCTAGGCCATATGCTTTCAAAAACATGGGAAAGCTCTGCTTTCTGACAGAAAAAATGCAGTCCAAAATGCTCCACAGCCGCAAAAAAAAACAACAATAAATTATGTCCTTTTCCGACCTTTGTAATTTCTGCAGATCTTGGGTTCCAGATTATGCAGTGTTATCTCAGCCACTGCAAGATTTAATATATGGCAAGGACATGTCATTAACAGATGAAATTACTTGAACTGGACATGCTGAGAAGGCTTTTAAAAATCTAAAATTAGCCCTGAAAACTGATGTTTTGGCTCTACCTGGCTATAACAAACCGTCTGACCTGTTTGAGTGACATCAGCAGATGAAGAAACTAAACCATGACCTGATATTTTTGTTCTACCACAACCTGGTTTTATTGATATTTTTTGTGGACAGTTCCGCTTCGAACGACGTTCGAGACAATCATTGTGAGGGCTGTGCAATAACAGCAACTACAGTCTTAAAAGCAAACTAAACCTGCCGACGTGTATTGAAAGTATTTTCTTAGTTTTATTTAGAGACCCCTTTTGAAGCACCAAAACACTGTTCTATATGGGTTGGGCACAGATAAATTCCATTTCTCGTAGTAGTATTTATCTCCAACCACAAGAATCATAGTGCAGTGACACATACAATTGGCGCATAACTGCGCAACATTACATACACAACATTACACAACACAACATTACATAAACAAAGAGACGGTTAGCGAAACGTCTAGAACTAGTGGCAGGACTTTCCTTTTCTTGCTTTTGATACTTTACCTTTTGATGCACTACATGGGTCGAAAGTGACCCAGTCCAGTGGAAAATGGGAATCCTGACCCCCACTGTGCACCCAAGGGTTGAAGGAGTAACGTACAGATGTCCTGTCCTGTGATGCCAACATATTTAACTGATGCTTAAAGTTGAAATCTGCTGAATATTAACACATTTTAAAGCAGTACATGCTTGGCTAATAGATAACCTGCCTCACATTTATCTACAAGTAATTGAAAACTGTAGAGACAAAAACCTTTAAGAGATGATTGTCGAAGGCTACATTAGATCTGTTATTAGGAGGGTTTCACCATACTGCGTTTTTCTTTTCTTTCTGCATTAGAGTATTGCGGATGGTATTATAATCCATAGGAGCGTTTTCACACTGTGTGAGTGCAAAGCTCATCAAACCGATGACTCCACTATAACACTGAGTGACCTTGCCGACTCTGGTGCAAAACAAGCCTCATTCAGCACAGAATGTTTTGAAAACAGTAGAATTAGAAATCTTAGCAGACGCATATCTGAGCAAACTTCTTGGCTCCAGCGCGGAGCAGTTCTCATAGACAACCTCTATCGCATTGAAAACATTGAAACATTGAAAACAAACCCATCCTCTAGTGAGTCATGGTCTCACCCATGTCTCAACAGGAGGGATGGTACACATGATGCAGAGACAGTTCTGATCTGTAAATTTTTCTGACTTTGCCAAGGAATACTGTACACAATCCATATGAACTTTATTGAACTAACAGCATCAAAAGGACTAATATATTGTTTAGTGATTATAGATGTGTTTTCAAAATGGGTTGAAATATACCCAACCGAAGATAACAGCCATAACTGTAGCAAAAGCTCTCTGCAACCATTACTTTCCAACTTATGGTATTCCCGCCATAATTAGATCAGATAATGGTACACATTTGTAAATGCAATCATGACACATTGCTCACACTAAGGAACCACTGTGCATATCATCCACAAAGTGCTGGCCTTGTACGAACGGAACGAACGGCACAATAAAAACCGGACTAGCCAAAACTATGGAAGAAACTAAAAGGCCTTGGCCAGATTGTTTATCCTTGGTTAAACTGTGGATGAGAATTACGCCTACGGGAGACAAAGCAATAACACCTTTTGAGATAGTGCATGGGAGACCTTTCCCACTTCCATAAAACAACAATCCACTGAATCGTAGTGAGCAGATTGGAAAGCACATACACTGAAAATGAGAGAAGTTCAGAGTTCAAATAATCTGCCAGAGTGTTCTTCTCCTTTGTCTACACAGAAGCTTCAGCCTGGAGACTGGGTCCTGATCAGAGTCCTGAGGGGGAAGAACTGGAGGTCGCCTCGGTGGTAAGGGCCGTATGAAATACTGCTGACGACACCCACGGCAGTAAAAATTGCTGAACGGCCTTCATGGATCCACCAATCGCACTGTCAGCTGATACAACTGGAAGCAGAGCCAGATCAACCGACGGGGTAGCGGTGGAAGTCCGATACAAAGGGGTCAGTAGCACAATAGGGTGCTGACGTCTCAACCCGGTGAAGAACCCAACTGATCCGCACCCAACTTTAAAATGACTCTCTGGCGACTCCTGCTAGTCGCAGGGGTGACTTTGTTACTTCTGTGGCTTTCCTTCTTCTTCCTCCCCCCTACAGGAACTCACAAGACTAAAAGAACCCATGAACACTCCATGGCAGCGACTTGGGAACAGAACCTCTGGTATAAAGCTATGAATTTTACAGCACGACAGAATAAAGTTACTAACGCACTAATTGACATAACTGATCAGCTGATCCTGAACTTGAGGCTATCGAGCAAATGACACTCCAGAACAGAATAGCTTTAGACCTTCTTTTCGCAGCACAAGGAGGAGTTTGTGAAGTTGTTAATGACCATTGTTGTACATACATCCCTGATCACAAAGACTATTACACTTTAATCAGACAGAAATTGGATGAGATTAAAATAGACATTTTAAGCAACCAAGACAAAGGTCTTCTTTCAGGCTGGGATTTTACCTCTTGGTTGACATCTGGTGGTATTTTTCAGACTATTAAGAAATTTGTAATTATAAGTGTATGTATTTTTTTACTATTTTGCATTTTTGCTACCTGCATTTTACCATGTTTGAGATCCATGATTTCTAAAATGATAACCACTTCTGTTGTTGCGTATGCTGCACTTGAAATGGAAGAACCACAATATGACTCTAATGATGAGAATGATGATGTTGAAGTGTAGTTTAATGACGTGACAGCAGAAGATGTTTTACAAGATGTTGTTAACTGATCTTCACACTTTTTGATCATGACAAACAGGAGGGAATGTTAGAGTTGAATTTGTAAATACATTTATCATAATCGAGCCTTAGAGCATTAACTGTGTGTGCATAGTGTTTTACATGACTATTTTTATAGAATACCACTCACTCACTTCTATCTGCACATATCTCTCCCTCTCTCTCTCTCCCTAGTCTCCACATCCCAGTATATTTCCACTCTTTCAGCTTAGCACACCCCCTTGTGTAACTCGAGCTATTTCTTATCTTATGCTATGTTTTCATTTCTGCTTGTGCATAAAATAAACTTCGTATGGGAGCAGTCTTTGTAGCTCGCACTAACGTGTCTTGTTACACTGTGTTGTGTTACCCTTGCAAGTAAAAGTTACAGTCTCCGTGTCTTTCTGGTTCGGTGAATATCTTCTTATGTTATGTGGGAGCTCTCAGCAGAGCTTCTCTCTGACAGCAGCAAACGTTCGGATTTCAATTGACGTCTATAGACGTCAATGGCAGCGAATGAGTAAAGCATGAAATTATCATGATGATATTTTGTAGTGTGCTGAACACGTATTGCAGCGTTGGTGTTCTTCTGGGGGCAATCTGAGCCCAAACTGTTTAAACTTGTCTCTGTGAGACCGAACATCTCCACAAAGCAGAGTTCACACTTTTCAGTTGATCCAGAACAGGAGGGAGGAAAACTACTCTTCCCACCAGAACTTTGACTCTTCTCATGGAATGGACCTGTGGGAAACCACTGCACAATATTGGTACAATATTTTCAACAGCTGGTTCTATGAAGAGCTCCAATATTGACTTGATGTCTTCAGCATGTCTCACTGTGTGTCTGGAGGAGCACTCTTAGCAGCATGTCTGCCTTGTTATTGAAGTGAGTAGAGGGACCATCATTTTCATTTTTTGGTGCTAGCGTGACATAGGGGAGAGGGAAGCAAGATTCTCATGAGAACTTTCCGGCACCATCTAATCTGCAACCTAAGAGTCTCCAGACAAGAGAGAGTAATATGGGACACTTCTCATCAAATTTTGACAGGCCCCAATCAGAAGCTGCCACGTCATAAGGGGGCGGGACTTGGCAGGGTTCGTCCAATCAGAAACTGCCACGTCATAAGGCGGGCTATGGTATGGGGTCCAATGAGAGATTGTCACATCAGAGAGTCCCTCCCTCGTCCGCCATATTTGTAGTTTTTATTTTTTAATAAAAGGAAATGACAAATTTCAAAATGCCAGAAAGGATCGTTTCAAAAATGATTTATAACACATGGATAATAATAAAAATCCGGCCCTAGGATCATCCAATGAGGTGTGAGGGGAAGGGCGAATGAGAACCAATGGGAAGAGGAGGCTGGGGTCTTCTTTATATATGAATTGGACTAGGCCTCTCTGCAGGGCCATTCCTGACTCATTTGGCACCCTAGGTGAGACCCTCCCAACGCCCCCCGCTCAAAAAAAGATATTTAAAAAAAAATACGTATAAACGAACTTTAAACATTTTTCACTTTATTGAACATAAATTACACACTTAAAACACACACACACATTAAATAGCTTAAATAAATATTGAAATAAATTGTAAAAGTGCATGCAAGGCAGCACTGGGGTGGGGATAGAGGAAGCTGTACCTATAGGTGCATGTAGAGGGGACTGTGGGTATGTTTTCACTGCTTCCAGGTTGGGTGTCAGAGAGCCCTCCATCACTGGGTACCAAGGTGGATGTGGAGGCTGCTGTTGATCCAGTAGTGGCAGGAGTGGAAGATAAATATTTCAGAAGTGAATCTAAAAAGAGACAGTAAGGTAATTGATTAACTGGGTGTTTACATGGGAAGGTAAATACATGGTAACACCTGACATAATAACATCCCTAGGACATCCGAAACACAGCAGCAAGCTAATGGAATTAATTAACCTAATGCTAATTACTGTATGTGGAACAACAGCTTCAGTACGCCTGTTCTAATTAAATGTGATACACTGGTAATGACGTGTCTGATAAAGACGATGTAATCCCCTACTGTTGTACGGGCGTCTGGGACGCATGGAGTCATGTTTCCATTCATACAAATATGTAAATATTTTTAAACTTGTGTTTAAGTTGATCATTTATTTTAATGGCTTAAAATAAATTGAAGCCAGTTAGTGAAGTTCAATGACGGTAGCATCGCCTACACACAGGCAACAGTACGAGACTGTCAGTGCGTCAGAGCACAAACTTTAAAAGAAACGATTTCTATCAACAATGTCATCACTACGTGCATTTCGTACATCACTGTCTTTGATACTTTCTTCAACACAGAAGTAACTTTATCATATTGAAAGTGAGCTAACAAAGCAGCACTAACAGTACTGTCACTATGAGGGCTAACGTTAGCCCATTAGCATTACGAGCTAGCCGATACGCGGTTGTGTGTTCATGCAGTTTCTAACAAAATATTTCATGACACCATACCTCGACTTCTTCCTTGCTTCTCCTCATCTTCTTTACGTTTTTTTCTGAAATGAGCTCCAGAGGGCTTTTGCCTCTTCATTTTGGAAGTTCGGTGTATCCGTCACTGTCAACACGGATCTACCGGTGCCTATTTTCTTCTTCTTAATCTAAAACAAACAAACAAACAAACAAAAAACCCTGCGGTGCCGCCCCCCGGCTGGCTTTGCAGCCCTAGCATTTGACTATTCTGCCTATTAGGCCGCACGGCCCTGCCTCCCTGTAGACTGCAAAGTGGAATAGAACTCACCATGGCTCAGAAAATGTTGGATGTCCAGGGGTACTCGGTTCCCCGAGCCGGCGGCAGCGGTCAGCGAGACCTGAAATGGCTGAGTACATGTGCTCCTGTTAAACGCTGTAGACAGAATGGCGGTGTCCTTCCCTCCAATTCTGTTTTACTTCTGAGTTAGGGGGTGGGTGGGATGTCAAAAGCCATAGGACAAAGATGAAAAGGTGTGAGAACAACCAACTGGGGCAGCCAAACTCTGAAGACGGTACGGCAATCTCCTCTCTCTACACTTCCCGGGGCCTTCTGAGTGCGGAGGGGATGTGATGTCAAAAGCCTCAGGACAAAGATGTAAAGATGAGATGAGAACTGCTGTTTATTGCTTGTTCACACATGGAGGTGTCCAAACTCTGGGGACAGAGCAGGGTTAAACTGTGGTCAGAGCAAAACATTCACTACATTGTCTTATGAGATTATTAAAGCTTTTCTCAAAAACCAAACATTAAAAATGAACAATTTGAGCCTCGTTAGAGAACCTGATCATGTACCGGTTTTCCTTTAATCTGCTCAAAATAATAATAATTGCTCATTCTGTGGAGATGAAACTCTGAGGTGCTTTACAGGCCCTGAAGTAAGCCTCTTATTTTTTAATTCAACTTTATAATTCCTAGGGTGAGGCCTAAATTCAAGTACTCTGCTTTTCTTAAATCCAATTTAACCCACTTCACTGACTACAAACTCATGTTTCACTCCCTGACATATATCTCAATAATGGAAAGAGACAATAATGTGTTGTTTGGTCTCATTTGAAAGGTCTCGTTAGGTTGATAAGAAATCAGAAATCATATAGTTGACTGAGTACAGAGTGTAGCAAGACTATTAAAATATCCAAGTCCGGAATAAACTAATCACTAACCCGATTGATCCTCGAGGTCAGAGGAGAAAAACAGTAGCATCACCTCCATGCAATGCAGTAAATCACTGGTCGCAAACAGTAGCGCCACCCCTGTTCAGGGGTATAAACAAGCGGTCACTCAGCCATCTGAATACCTCTTGACTCATTATTCTGTAAAACCGAGTACGGGATGGATGGACACGGTAGGCTGAGATCCATTTTTTAATTTCAAGAAAAACCTCAATTAACGAAATTTTAAACATGGAAAAAAAAAACTCTTTAAATTTTCCACCGAAGCTTCAGTTGCTGTACAGGTGCATTCAGCTGAGGAGGATGCTACGGTACCTATAACCGCTGGTGAGTATCTTTAAAGGTGTGTTTTCAAATAATTATTGGTTATAAAATTGATGCAGAGTAGTAATATTATTCATATTACAGAATGACTGTGTTTTGTTGGTTATGCATACATCTTTTCAGTATCATTAAATTGAACTTTTTGTTTCTTTGTTTTTACCTTTAAGTGGTCCCGGACGAATTTTTGGACATTAACTTTTCCCAGTCAGATTATGGTAATTTTTATTATTCTTTTCATGAATATTCATTCTTCAAACCCCCTCCCAGCAGGGGTATATATATGTGTGTATATATGTGTAGCTGTGTTAGCTTACAGAGATTCAATGGTGTTGCCATCATCCTATCTGTTTGCAGACTTTTCAGGCAGAGCTCAGAACGTATTGAAGACCGAAAATCCGGCCGTTTTTTTCCGGGAGATAGATTCTATCTCCCTGGCTCAGAACCCTTCAACTCGCTGTCCTCAAACCAAATTGAGACAGCGAGCAGGCCAGTTATCCATGACCAGACATTGGCTTCATGTTCCTGAGGAGGCCGGTCCAGAAGAGACTTCAACGGTGGCCCGCAGTGATCCGGAGATCCCTCAACAGCCAGGGTACAGCTCCAAAGCAGGATCTGCTCCTGCAGACCCGCTGGGCTCTCACATTTTGCTGTGCTACTATGAAATTCATATGAAATAAGTGTGAATTTCAAACTGGACCTTTGTATTGCCTATATATTACTTCATTCTTCAAGGCAAAACTTTTTATTTGAGACTCTGCAACTACAGTTTATTGTGGTCTAATGAGCATCTTTATGACATTCATTTTAGAGTAAATAATTGTTACAACAATGTCACAATAAAAATGGTAAATTATTATTTGTCTAAGCAGGACTATTGTAAATACTAAAATGATCTTCTCTCTATGTATACACACTGGGGTGTTAATATCGCTCTATGCTATCTAAAAGGGTGTTGTTATAGACTATCTAAGAGAGGACTCCTATCATTCTGTACCACCAAAGTGTGGACCTTATTCTCTGTCAGCCATAAAATTAATCGTTGTTGTAAACAAGTTTCCACTGTATTTGAAAATAGATTATTTGAGACAACCAAGATCCTCGATACACCGCTTTATCCTCAGCCTATCCCAGCTGACATGAGCGAAGGCAGGGGACACCCTGGACAGGTCACCAGTCTGTCACAGGGCTACATATACAGACAAACAAGCACACTCACACCTATGGACAATTTCAGAATAACCAATTAACCTCAGCATATTTTTGGACTGTGGGAGGAAGCCGGAGTACCCGGAGGAAACCCACGCATGCACAGGGAGAACATGCAAACTCCATGCAGAAAGATCCCAGGCTCACCCCGGGATTTGAACCGGTATCTTCTCGCTGTAAGGTGAAAGTGCTAACCACTACACCGCTGTGCGGCCCAGCATTAAGTCACCTTTTTAAAATAAGTAAGATTTTTGAAAATAATTTTAAAATATTACATCTACCTGTAGATTGTGTTCAAAACAAAACTGAATGAGACTTAAAGTGTCAGTGTCGACATGGCATCACTCAAAGACAAAGACAGCTATATCATACATGTCAATATCTGTAGATGTGCCAGTTCAAAGTCCGACTGTCATATATCTACTGCTAAAGCCATTATATGCTGCCCCACATATTAACTTTCTAATGCCCAGGAGTTTATATTTTGTCATGTCACCAATAAGAAATAACAAAAGGAGAATTGCTGAATTAAAAACTGTTACAAGTATATGTACTTCTAACCAGTGGCGGATTTAGCAATTTGGGGGCCCAAGGCGAATTTAGCTAGGGGGGCCCTTCAAATCCTTACTTTTAACAAGGACCTTTTAAAATGTGAGAAATACAGTGGCGTATCCAGGACTTTTTTTTTATCAGGGTGGCCTTGATGGGACACAAAGCTAGTGTGGGGTGGCTATGGCATAGCGGAGTTTAATGCCATGTATGCAGCCGACCACAGTTCAAATCCCAGTACTTTGCTGTATGTGACATCTCCTCTTTCTCCCATGATTTCCTGTCTCATAAGTGTTAAATAAAGGTGTCTGTTCTGGTTTATTTTTAAATTCCATTTCCCATTATTACAGTCCTCAATTATATCTGGTTATTTTAACCCTCAAGGGACGGACATCCCGCGGGCGGCCCCGCCCACCCGCGCTGTCTACATAGGTCTGCTTAAACTGATATAACTCAAAAACCACATTAGCTAGAATGCTCATTCTTTTTGCTGCTAAAAGCACAGATTTCCGTCTTTCAAGTGACATCATTTACGTCATTACGTCATGTTAAAAAAAAAAACTCGAGTGATTACCCCGGGGGAAAAAAAAAAAAAGTGATCACCCCGGGAATTTTTCCGCGCGGTGGTGGTGAAAGAGCTAGAGATCGATAGATAGATCGATAGATAGATCGATAGATAGATAGATAGATAGATAGATAGATAGATAGATAGATAGATAGATAGATAGATTAGAATTGTGATAGGGAGAGTTGGGTACTGTAGAGTGTGTGATTTAGGGAAAGTAAGTAGTTTGATTTAGTGAGAGATTGTGTGTGTGAGAGAGAGTTTTTGTCTTTGTAAAGACAAAAACTTTTCTTTTTTGTCTTTTGCCATTTTTGGCCACATTATTATTGTTTCTGGAGCTAATTAGTAGGTGTCGTGATGGCAAGGAAGAGCTACACCACCGAAGAGGCTCTAGAAATAATATTTGCTCATCAGCACGAAGATGCGCCGTCCTCTGATCCGGACTCTGTCTTGACAGAGGATGAAGATCACTTTGTTGAAGGTCTCGATCTGTATCATGACATGTAAGTAACATTTTATTTTATTTTTTTGAATTTCATCTGATCAACAATTACATTTTTAGGGAACTGTGTTTGAATTTGTGGTTTGTGGGCAAGAAATATCTTCATCAGTGTAACAGGTGCGTCAGAGCGATTATTTTTCAAGAGTGAAAAGCAGTATTGGCGTTTCATAGCAACTGTGAATCACTCGTGTTTGTTGATAATGTATAATATAATATGTTCTTTTTCATTTATTTGTTTCAGTGTCAATGACACTGCAGAGGCAGAGCAGCCCAGTACTTCACTGCCACCCTCTGATGAAGAGGCACAACCTCTAACTAGTGAATCTCCACAAGTAAGAGGTCGCAGCCTCAATCGCCAGGGAGCAAAGCGTGGCTACAGAAGTCGCAGCTGTGGAGGTAGGAGTCATGGTCAGTCAACTGGATGGTGGAAGACTGAAGAAGAGCCGGACAGTCTGCCTCAGCCGGTCCCCAGGTTCCATCCCAAAAGAAATCCTGGTGTCCAGCCACCTGCATCATCACCTGCCTCTGCCTCCAGCCCCATGGAGCTATTCAAGCTTTTTTTTGACACTAAAACAATTCAAGTTTTGTGTCAAAACACAAATAAAAATGCAGATAAAAACAAAGCTGCTGGAAAAAAATTCCCCTGGATTCCAGTTACACCTGAGGAAATGTGTAAATATATGGGGCTAGTTTTTTATATGGGTGTCCTCAAGATGCCAAACATCAAAGATTTTTGGCGTTCAAAACATTTTTTCCATGTCCCATCTCCTGGCAAGGTTATGTCCAGAGACAGGTTCCTGCTCATTTCACGGAATCTTCACGAGTGACCCAGAGGAGGATGCCTTGAATGACAGGAAGAAAGGTACAGAGGATTATGACAGGCTGCACAGGCTCCGCCCTCTGTATGACAGTCTGCAAACCGCCTGCAAGGCTGTCTACCATCCTCTGAAGAACCTGGCTGTTGACGAACGAATGGTGGCCACCAAAGCAAAACTTGGCATGAAACAATACATAAAACACAAGCCTAAAAAGTGGGGCATCAAGCTTTTTGTGCTAGCAGATTCAAGTGGCTACACTGTAGACTTCAATATCTACACTGGAAAAAATAAATCAGTCAGTGGGATGGGTCTTTCCTTTGATGCTGTGGTTTCACTTGTAAACAAAGAATTCCTGGGGTCTGGTTATCACATTTATTGTGATAACTTCTACACCAGTCCAGCGCTTTTCAGGCATCTCTGGGACCTTGGCTTTGGAGCCTGCGGGACCGACAGGGCTGGCAGAGTGGGGACGCCATCCATGACAAAGAACGCTCTTACAAGAAGGTCACCACGAGGATCCATACGCTGGATTAGGGATGGGCAGCTCCTCTTCGTGAAGTGGATGGACACAAGAGAGGTATCTATGTGCTCCGCTGTGCACTCTGCCTACTCAGGAGAGACAGTGATGAGAGGAAGGAAGACCTGCAATGGGTATGAGAGGGTGGAAATACCAAGACCAACCAGTGTCGGGGAGTACAATCGGTACATGGGTGGAGTTGACCTCTCAGACCAGCTCATTGGGTATTATTCCACAGCCAGGAAGAGCGTGAAATGGTACAAAACTGTCTTTCACCACTTTCTGGACATTGCTGCAACCAACAGCTTCATTGTCCATAAGCAGCTTTGTGCCTCCAGAGGAGAGCAGCCGCTGACCCATCAGGGCTTCCACGAGCTCCTGTCTGCTGAGCTGTGTGGGGTGTCCCTGGACGTGTCTGCACCGAAGCCAGACAGAGAGCAGTGCCATCACACACCAGTTGCCATTGCTCCTGACAATGATCCTTCCAAGAAAGCTACAGCAGGAAGGAAAAAATGTAAACTGTGTGGGAGGAACACGCCATTCCAGTGCCGTGTTTGCAGAGTTCCCCTGTGCGTCATTGTGGACAGAAACTGCCATGATGACTTTCACAATGGCTCTTTGTAAAATAAAATGTATTTAATGTGTATTGTGTAAAATGTGCAATGTATATATGTATATGAAAAATGTATATAGATGTATATAGTTGAAACAATACTGTTGAAAAAATATTTTGTTCAAGTTTCTATGTTCAGTGTTGCCTTAGTTCTGCAGTAGTGATCAAACTAAAAAAAACGCCTCTGCAGTTCTTACACAAAAATGTTTATATCTCAAAAACTAAAATAGGTATTTTGTTTAAATCACTACTGGCGTGTTCAGAAATTTCTTATTTATTTTTCTACATGTGGAAATCATTTCGATCAATGGGTTTTGTGTGAATATTTAGTCATTATAATTAACAAAAACATTTCCGATTTATGTATTTTCTTATTTATAACACAATTTGAACACCTTTACCTAATGTTTTTGGTTTATTTATATGTATACCATTTTAGATTAAGTTGTAAGGATTCTAGGGATATTAGGTATTTGAAGATATTCCAAGAAATGAACTCAGAATGAACAAAAATACAAACGTATGTACTGACGAACCTTTAAAATTGCAGTCCCCAAAGGGCTAACTACTCTAAATCAGTAAAATATGTTCAGGATAGGGTACAAATTTTCTAAGAGCCATTTCCTTGGATTAAAGTCCTCATCTCTTCACAAGATGTGCAAAATACAGGTGTTCATGGGGCTCTGGAACCCGCGAGTACTCAGGTAAACAATAGATGAATCTCATGGTTTCTGCCATAGACATATATAGGTAGACGCCTCATAGGCTGTCGAGAGACGTGCTTATAGCACTGCCATCTTGCTTCGGGGCCAGCCGAGGCAGCGGTGCATAGCAGTCTATGGAGGAGAGAGGTACTGCTGAATCTCAAAGTGGAATTATTCGCCGAATTTTGAACCGATTGCCAAACTGTTTGATTTTTAGAAACATCACACGTGCAGCTACTATACAAGGTGCTTGGATATTTTTTTACAATGCTGGTTTTGCCATAGATAGATAGATAGATAGATAGATAGATAGATAGATAGATAGATAGATAGATAGATAGATAGATACTGCTATTACACACGTGGACAAAATTGTTGGTACCCCTCAGTTAAAGAAGGAAAAACCCACAATTCTCACTGAAATCACTTGAAACTCACAAAAGTAACAATAAATAAAAATTTATTGAAAATTAAATAATCAAAAACAGCCATCACTTTTGAATTGTTGATTAACATAATTATTTAAAAAAACAAACTAATGAAACAGGCCTGGACAAAAATGATGGTACCTCTATAAAAGATTGAAAACTATTTGACCAGAGTGACATGATTAACTCAGGTGTGTCATTTAATTGACATCACAGGTGTTTCCAAACTCATAATCAGTCAGTCTGCCTATTTAAAGGGAGACAAGTAGTCACCCTGCTGTTTGGTGAAAAGGTGTGTACCACACTGAACATGGACAACAGAAAGCGAAGGAGAGAATTGTCCCAGGACATCCGAAAAAAAAATGATAGACAAACATCTTAAAGGTAAAGGCTATAAGACCATCTCTAAACAGCTTGAAGTTCCTGTGACAACAGTGGCTCATATTATTCAGAAGTTCAAGACCCACGGGACAGTAGCCAACCTCCCTGGACGTGGCCGCAAGAGGAAAATTGATGACAAATTGAAGAGACGGATCGTTGGAATTGTATCCAAAGAGCCCAGAGCAACCTCCAAAGAAATTAAAGGTGAACTCCAAAGCCAAGGTACATCAGTGTCAGATCGCACCATTCGTCGTTGTTTGAGCCAAAGTGGACTTCATGGGAGACGACCAAGGAGGACACCACTGCTGAAAAAAACTCATAAAAAAGCGAGACTGGAATTTGCAAAAATGCATGTTGACAAGCCACAAAGCTTCTGGGAGAATGTCCTTTGGATAGATGAGACCAAACTGGAGCTTTTTGGTAAGGCACATCAACTCTATGTTCATAGACTCAAAAACCAAGTATACGAAGAAAAGAACACTGTCCCTACGGTGAAACATGGAGGAGGCTCAGTAATGTTTTGGGGCTGCTTTGCTGCATCTGGCACAGGGTGTCTTGAAAGTGTGCAAGGTACGATGAAATCTGAAGACTATCAAGGCATTCTGGAGAGAAATGTGCTGCCAAGTGTCAGAAAGCTTGGTCTCAGTCGCAGGTCATGGGTCTTCCAACAGGACAACGATCCAAAACACACAGCCAAAAACACCCAAGAATGGCTGAGAGAAAAGCGTTGGACTATTCTAAAGTGGCCTTCTATGAGCCCAGATCTGAATCCCATTGAACATATGTGGAAGGAGCTGAAACATGCCATTTGGAGAAGACACCCATCAAACCTGAGACAACTGGAGCTGTTTGCTCATGAGGAGTGGGCCAAAATACCTGTTGACAGCTGCAGAACGCTCATTGACAAATACAGAAATCGTTTAATTGCAGTGATTGCCTCAAAAGGTTGTGCAACAAAATATTAAGTTATGGGTACCATCATTTTTGTCCAGCCCTATTTCATTAGTTTATTTTTTTAAATAATTATGTTAATCAACAATTCAAAAGTGATGGCTGATTTTGATTATTTAATTTTCAATAAATTTTTATTTATTGTTACTTTTGTGAGTTTCAAGTGATTTCAGTGAGAATTGTGGGTTTTTCCTTCTTTAACTGAGGGGTACCAACAATTTTGTCCTCGTGTGTATTACGACTGTTAATAATAATAATTATTATTACTACTCTTAATATTATATCAATTATTACTATTATTACTGCTATTATTATTATTTTTATCATTATTATTACTGTTATTATTACTATTATATCATGTGTATAAATCACGTTCTTTGGGAAAGCTTAAACATGTGAAAAAAGTAGCTAGAGATAAAGAACTGTCTACAACAAAAATAGTTCCATCATAAATCAGGGCTATTATTAGATCAATCAGATGCTGTATTCTAACCCACCAGTTACTGCAGTAAGTTGCGAGGAATGCTAGATTCATAACATCGAATTTAAAAAAAAAAAGTCTCAGATTAGTTATTTCACCGGTAAGCAGCTGTGTAATACACAGGATGATGTAGAGAGCTGGTTAGATCATGGGTAGTAGAAGCCAGACACGGAGCTGAGGGGTTCTGTCCGTCTTCTCTGCGTTTATTTCACTCTAGCTATGACAACCTGCTAACAATATATTATTCCTTACATACATCTTACATGTGAAAAGTAATCCCACGAGCTCGTTTCCTTACAGCACTCATTAGAGCATCCATAGGCTGAACAGAAGTCCGGCATCTAAGTGTTGAGTGGCAAAACCAGCATTGTAAAAAAATATCCGAGCACCTTGTATAGTAGCTACACGTGTGACGTTTCTGAAAATCAAACAGTTTGGCAATCGGTTCAAAATTTGGCGAATAATTCCACTTTTAGATTCAGCAGTACCTCTCTCCTCCATAGATGTCTATGCACCGCTGCCTCGGCTGGCCCCGAAGCAAGATGGCGGTGCTGCAGGCACATCGCTCGAGTGGGCAGCCGCAGTCAATGAGGCGTCTACGTATATGTCTATGGTTTCTGCTATGTGTAGTCAACTTGATCGCGGCACCGACATGGCAACATAAAAGCATCAATAAGGAAGCAGGTTATTAGAGCACGTACGTTTAACACCACGTCTGTTTCTGTTTATAATCTCCTCTGTGGGGAGACACTGGCGATATCAGGAAAAAAAAAGAAAACTAATGTTCAATTCTTAACTTGGTTTGAGGCTGCTAAACTTAATCGAGCTAGTGCTGCAACTGCAGTGTAGTTCGTCTTACTCTTTCAGCTGAGACTTAGTGCTAGATGAAGTTTTTCTACACATTCAGAGGCAATTACGATATAAACAAACATTGCATTACCATACCTCCGACAGATTTAACCGGTTTCCTTATCCAGCATGTGAAGCTCCTTTCACCATCCTCACAGTCCAGCAGCTGCAGCAGGTGCAACGTAAGACACAATGTGCGTGGGTCACCCAACTCTCCACCTGTATGGTCATTGGCCAGACCTACGCTGAACAGAGATCAGCTGTCACAGCCTCGGTAAAACCATTATTGTGATAGTTGAAAATGTAAAACTGGATGTAAATCAGTTGATCAGCTGTCATCATTGATTGAATTAATTTCTCTTGTTTCTCTGTGTTGACGAATTTGAACAACTACCTATCAGATCTGGGGTGGCTGCAGGGGTGGCCAATGAGATTTCAAGGGTGGCCCCGGCCACCCCAGGCAAAACCAGGCCACCCCCTAAAATCGCGATTGGAGAAAAGTCCAACAAGTGCCATGAGAGACAGCATATGGAGTTCTGTCACCTATAAAAGGCTTGTGTGACGCAGGCCCTGTGGCTTACGGCCACACCACGCTGGGCACGCCCGATCTCGTCTGATCTCGGAAGCCAATCAGCGTCGGGCCTGGTTAGTACTTGGACGGAAGACCGCCTGGGAATACCAGGTGCTGTAAGCTTTTTCTGTCCTCATCCTGCAGCCGTGAAGCTTCACTCTGGCAACCGGGCCAGCACATTGAGACCCTGTTGTTCTTCAGCAGAAGCAGACAGCGCCACCTCCAGCAAGGGAGGTCAACTCAAGTGCCCTTGACGCCAAATGGAAAGCAACATTCCAACTAAAATATCAAGACAAGCGTGGCTGCCAAGGTTTTTTCAACATGTATACCCCAAGGAGTACCACTTCATCTTAAAGTTTTAGCAATATTGAAGGTTTACTGCCCCAAGGCACTGCTCTTCAACCAACAAGTTGACTTTTGACAGCTTGGTGCCACACTACAAAGGACATTGTGTAGCTTGACGTCGCTGCCAACGCTCGTGGCCGTTGTGGTCTGGCCAGCCCCGCCACGCACCCCATGAGAAAGAGAAGAAACGGGCTGAGAAAAGTCCAAGAAGTTCCATGAAAGACAGCATATGAAGTTTTGTCACCTATAAAAGGCTTGTGTGACGCTGGCCCTGTGGCTTACGGCCACACCACGCTGGGCACGCCCGATCTCGTCTGATCTCGGAAGCCAATCAGCGTCGGGCCTGGTTAGTACTTGGACGGAAGACCGCCTGGGAATACCAGGTGCTGTAAGCTTTTTCTGTCCTCATCCTGCAGCCGTGAAGCTTCACTCTCGCAACCGGGCCAGCACATTGAGACCCTGTTGTTCTTCAGCAGAAGCAGACAGCGCCACCTCCAGCAAGGGAGGTCAACTCAAGTGCCCTTGACGCCAAATGGAAAGCAACATTCCAACTAAAATATCAAGACAAGCGTGGCTGCCAAGGTTTTTTCAACATGTATACCCCAAGGAGTACCACTTCATCTTAAAGTTTTAGCAATATTGAAGGTTTACTGCCCCAAGGCACTGCTCTTCAACCAACAAGTTGACTTTTGACAGCTTGGTGCCACACTACAAAGGACATTGTGTAGCTTGACGTCGCTGCCAACGCTCGTGGCCGTTGTGGTCTGGCCAGCCCCGCCACGCACCCCATGAGAAAGAGAAGAAACGGGCTGAGAAAAGTCCAAGAAGTTCCATGAAAGACAGCATATGAAGTTTTGTCACCTATAAAAGGCTTGTGTGACGCTGGCCCTGTGGCTTACGGCCACACCACGCTGGGCACGCCCGATCTCGTCTGATCTCGGAAGCCAATCAGCGTCGGGCCTGGTTAGTACTTGGACGGAAGACCGCCTGGGAATACCAGGTGCTGTAAGCTTTTTCTGTCCTCATCCTGCAGCCGTGAAGCTTCACTCTCGCAACCGGGCCAGCACATTGAGACCCTGTTGTTCTTCAGCAGAAGCAGACAGCGCCACCTCCAGCAAGGGAGGTCAACTCAAGTGCCCTTGACGCCAAATGGAAAGCAACATTCCAATTAAAATATCAAGACAAGCGTGGCTGCCAAGGTTTTTTCAACATGTATACCCCAAGGAGTACCACTTCATCTTAAAGTTTTAGCAATATTGAAGGTTTACTGCCCCAAGGCACTGCTCTTCAACCAACAAGTTGACTTTTGACAGCTTGGTGCCACACTACAAAGGACATTGTGTAGCTTGACGTCGCTGCCAACGCTCGTGGCCGTTGTGGTCTGGCCAGCCCCGCCACGCACCCCATGAGAAAGAGAAGAAACGGGCTGAGAAAAGTCCAAGAAGTTCCATGAAAGACAGCATATGAAGTTTTGTCACCTATAAAAGGCTTGTGTGACGCTGGCCCTGTGGCTTACGGCCACACCACGCTGGGCACGCCCGATCTCGTCTGATCTCGGAAGCCAATCAGCGTCGGGCCTGGTTAGTACTTGGACGGAAGACCGCCTGGGAATACCAGGTGCTGTAAGCTTTTTCTGTCCTCATCCTGCAGCCGTGAAGCTTCACTCTCGCAACCGGGCCAGCACATTGAGACCCTGTTGTTCTTCAGCAGAAGCAGACAGCGCCACCTCCAGCAAGGGAGGTCAACTCAAGTGCCCTTGACGCCAAATGGAAAGCAACATTCCAATTAAAATATCAAGACAAGCGTGGCTGCCAAGGTTTTTTCAACATGTATACCCCAAGGAGTACCACTTCATCTTAAAGTTTTAGCAATATTGAAGGTTTACTGCCCCAAGGCACTGCTCTTCAACCAACAAGTTGACTTTTGACAGCTTGGTGCCACACTACAAAGGACATTGTGTAGCTTGACGTCGCTGCCAACGCTCGTGGCCGTTGTGGTCTGGCCAGCCCCGCCACGCACCCCATGAGAAAGAGAAGAAACGGGCTGAGAAAAGTCCAAGAAGTTCCATGAAAGACAGCATATGAAGTTTTGTCACCTATAAAAGGCTTGTGTGACGCTGGCCCTGTGGCTTACGGCCACACCACGCTGGGCACGCCCGATCTCGTCTGATCTCGGAAGCCAATCAGCGTCGGGCCTGGTTAGTACTTGGACGGAAGACCGCCTGGGAATACCAGGTGCTGTAAGCTTTTTCTGTCCTCATCCTGCAGCCGTGAAGCTTCACTCTCGCAACCGGGCCAGCACATTGAGACCCTGTTGTTCTTCAGCAGAAGCAGACAGCGCCACCTCCAGCAAGGGAGGTCAACTCAAGTGCCCTTGACGCCAAATGGAAAGCAACATTCCAATTAAAATATCAAGACAAGCGTGGCTGCCAAGGTTTTTTCAACATGTATACCCCAAGGAGTACCACTTCATCTTAAAGTTTTAGCAATATTGAAGGTTTACTGCCCCAAGGCACTGCTCTTCAACCAACAAGTTGACTTTTGACAGCTTGGTGCCACACTACAAAGGACATTGTGTAGCTTGACGTCGCTGCCAACGCTCGTGGCCGTTGTGGTCTGGCCAGCCCCGCCACGCACCCCATGAGAAAGAGAAGAAACGGGCTGAGAAAAGTCCAAGAAGTTCCATGAAAGACAGCATATGAAGTTTTGTCACCTATAAAAGGCTTGTGTGACGCTGGCCCTGTGGCTTACGGCCACACCACGCTGGGCACGCCCGATCTCGTCTGATCTCGGAAGCCAATCAGCGTCGGGCCTGGTTAGTACTTGGACGGAAGACCGCCTGGGAATACCAGGTGCTGTAAGCTTTTTCTGTCCTCATCCTGCAGCCGTGAAGCTTCACTCTCGCAACCGGGCCAGCACATTGAGACCCTGTTGTTCTTCAGCAGAAGCAGACAGCGCCACCTCCAGCAAGGGAGGTCAACTCAAGTGCCCTTGACGCCAAATGGAAAGCAACATTCCAATTAAAATATCAAGACAAGCGTGGCTGCCAAGGTTTTTTCAACATGTATACCCCAAGGAGTACCACTTCATCTTAAAGTTTTAGCAATATTGAAGGTTTACTGCCCCAAGGCACTGCTCTTCAACCAACAAGTTGACTTTTGACAGCTTGGTGCCACACTACAAAGGACATTGTGTAGCTTGACGTCGCTGCCAACGCTCGTGGCCGTTGTGGTCTGGCCAGCCCCGCCACGCACCCCATGAGAAAGAGAAGAAACGGGCTGAGAAAAGTCCAAGAAGTTCCATGAAAGACAGCATATGAAGTTTTGTCACCTATAAAAGGCTTGTGTGACGCTGGCCCTGTGGCTTACGGCCACACCACGCTGGGCACGCCCGATCTCGTCTGATCTCGGAAGCCAATCAGCGTCGGGCCTGGTTAGTACTTGGACGGAAGACCGCCTGGGAATACCAGGTGCTGTAAGCTTTTTCTGTCCTCATCCTGCAGCCGTGAAGCTTCACTCTCGCAACCGGGCCAGCACATTGAGACCCTGTTGTTCTTCAGCAGAAGCAGACAGCGCCACCTCCAGCAAGGGAGGTCAACTCAAGTGCCCTTGACGCCAAATGGAAAGCAACATTCCAATTAAAATATCAAGACAAGCGTGGCTGCCAAGGTTTTTTCAACATGTATACCCCAAGGAGTACCACTTCATCTTAAAGTTTTAGCAATATTGAAGGTTTACTGCCCCAAGGCACTGCTCTTCAACCAACAAGTTGACTTTTGACAGCTTGGTGCCACACTACAAAGGACATTGTGTAGCTTGACGTCGCTGCCAACGCTCGTGGCCGTTGTGGTCTGGCCAGCCCCGCCACGCACCCCATGAGAAAGAGAAGAAACGGGCTGAGAAAAGTCCAAGAAGTTCCATGAAAGACAGCATATGAAGTTTTGTCACCTATAAAAGGCTTGTGTGACGCTGGCCCTGTGGCTTACGGCCACACCACGCTGGGCACGCCCGATCTCGTCTGATCTCGGAAGCCAATCAGCGTCGGGCCTGGTTAGTACTTGGACGGAAGACCGCCTGGGAATACCAGGTGCTGTAAGCTTTTTCTGTCCTCATCCTGCAGCCGTGAAGCTTCACTCTCGCAACCGGGCCAGCACATTGAGACCCTGTTGTTCTTCAGCAGAAGCAGACAGCGCCACCTCCAGCAAGGGAGGTCAACTCAAGTGCCCTTGACGCCAAATGGAAAGCAACATTCCAATTAAAATATCAAGACAAGCGTGGCTGCCAAGGTTTTTTCAACATGTATACCCCAAGGAGTACCACTTCATCTTAAAGTTTTAGCAATATTGAAGGTTTACTGCCCCAAGGCACTGCTCTTCAACCAACAAGTTGACTTTTGACAGCTTGGTGCCACACTACAAAGGACATTGTGTAGCTTGACGTCGCTGCCAACGCTCGTGGCCGTTGTGGTCTGGCCAGCCCCGCCACGCACCCCATGAGAAAGAGAAGAAACGGGCTGAGAAAAGTCCAAGAAGTTCCATGAAAGACAGCATATGAAGTTTTGTCACCTATAAAAGGCTTGTGTGACGCTGGCCCTGTGGCTTACGGCCACACCACGCTGGGCACGCCCGATCTCGTCTGATCTCGGAAGCCAATCAGCGTCGGGCCTGGTTAGTACTTGGACGGAAGACCGCCTGGGAATACCAGGTGCTGTAAGCTTTTTCTGTCCTCATCCTGCAGCCGTGAAGCTTCACTCTCGCAACCGGGCCAGCACATTGAGACCCTGTTGTTCTTCAGCAGAAGCAGACAGCGCCACCTCCAGCAAGGGAGGTCAACTCAAGTGCCCTTGACGCCAAATGGAAAGCAACATTCCAATTAAAATATCAAGACAAGCGTGGCTGCCAAGGTTTTTTCAACATGTATACCCCAAGGAGTACCACTTCATCTTAAAGTTTTAGCAATATTGAAGGTTTACTGCCCCAAGGCACTGCTCTTCAACCAACAAGTTGACTTTTGACAGCTTGGTGCCACACTACAAAGGACATTGTGTAGCTTGACGTCGCTGCCAACGCTCGTGGCCGTTGTGGTCTGGCCAGCCCCGCCACGCACCCCATGAGAAAGAGAAGAAACGGGCTGAGAAAAGTCCAAGAAGTTCCATGAAAGACAGCATATGAAGTTTTGTCACCTATAAAAGGCTTGTGTGACGCTGGCCCTGTGGCTTACGGCCACACCACGCTGGGCACGCCCGATCTCGTCTGATCTCGGAAGCCAATCAGCGTCGGGCCTGGTTAGTACTTGGACGGAAGACCGCCTGGGAATACCAGGTGCTGTAAGCTTTTTCTGTCCTCATCCTGCAGCCGTGAAGCTTCACTCTCGCAACCGGGCCAGCACATTGAGACCCTGTTGTTCTTCAGCAGAAGCAGACAGCGCCACCTCCAGCAAGGGAGGTCAACTCAAGTGCCCTTGACGCCAAATGGAAAGCAACATTCCAATTAAAATATCAAGACAAGCGTGGCTGCCAAGGTTTTTTCAACATGTATACCCCAAGGAGTACCACTTCATCTTAAAGTTTTAGCAATATTGAAGGTTTACTGCCCCAAGGCACTGCTCTTCAACCAACAAGTTGACTTTTGACAGCTTGGTGCCACACTACAAAGGACATTGTGTAGCTTGACGTCGCTGCCAACGCTCGTGGCCGTTGTGGTCTGGCCAGCCCCGCCACGCACCCCATGAGAAAAAGAAGAAACGGGCTGAGAAAAGTCCAAGAAGTTCCATGAAAGACAGCATATGAAGTTTTGTCACCTATAAAAGGCTTGTGTGAGGGTTAGGGTTAGGGTTAGGGTTAGGGTTAGGGTTAGGGTTGGGTTAGGGTTGGGTTAGGGTTAGTAGGGTCAGGGTTAGGGTCAGGGTTAGGATTTAGGGGAAAGCCCTCCATTACAGAGGGCCCTGGCCCCCCAGGAAGCCATAAGCTCCCTGAGGGGCCGGAATGCACGGTCCATCCCTCCGAAGGGCACCCCACCCTGGCTCTACTTGCCCTCATCAGCTGCCCACTTAGGCTTTGTATACATAACATAATAATGTTTTTTTATGGTTGCTATTTACTATTTGTTTTTATATGTATTAAAATCAAAAACCCTATTATTTACCCTATTCATGTAGCCATCCCATAATAGGCCTTTGCTGGGTGCCCTTAGCGCTACGTTTCGGCCCTATTTTGGCCTTCATCAGGCGTGGGTCACCCGCTACTCTGAGAGATGTTTCCCCTTCAAAGTTCTATCCCCAAATGAGCTCCCTATGCTGTCCTCCTTTATATAGTCTTGTTGTCTCCGCCCCCTTCGAATTTATTTTCCATGTTATTTTAGGTTTTAGAGTGTTCCCAATTTGGTTTTTTGCTGTTTTGCTTTATTACTAATTGTTTTTTCTTCTTTTTACAGGTTTTTGCAGTCCAGATTAAGGTAAGTATATTGTGGTTGTTCCAAATTTGGTTTTTACTAATTGTGTTTTCTTTTTGCAGGTTTTCCCGGTCCGGATTAAGGTAAGTGTTTAGAAAAATTGTTTTAATTGATTAACTTTATTTAGTTTTAGCCAATTAGGGGACGCACTTCACGGTTCAACCCTTAGGGGATCCGCTACTTGGGTCTCCCCTTTACATATTTTAAATAACATAGGGGACCCGCTTCCCGGTTCGACCCTTCAACAGGGGATCTGGTACTTGGGTCTACCCTTTACATACTTTAAGTTCAGGGGACCCGCTTCTTGGGTCAACCCTTTAAACTTATCCTTATAAGTACATAATTAAAACACTTCTTCCCTTTGTAATTAATTGTTCCTAATTTGGTTTTTTGTGGTTTTCCTAATTGTTTTTTTCCTTTTTTACAGGTTTCCCCGGTCCGGATTAAGGTAAGTGTTTCAGGTAAGTATTGGTTTTCAGGTTTTACTTTTCTTTGTGTCCAATTTTGTCAAACTTTTGGTGAATTGTTTTAAACATAATTGTTCTTTGTGCTTCCATCTTAGGCTTGACATCTTCCCTGCCCATAGAAGAATCAGCCAACTTCTTGAAATTATTTTTCATGTTAGCAATTGGCGATTGGCTTGAATTAGCTCTGCTTGAGCTTACGCCGATTTGGCATCCTTCCCTTTATTTAGATTCAGATTCGATCTTAGGGGTATTATTAAACTTAATTTAGCTTATAGACCTGCCAATGCTTTTTGCCTCAACTCCAAACTTTTTCCTTCTGTCAGATTTTTCCTCATGTTGTGGTTAATATTCATCCCTCGATTTAGGCTCCAAATAAAATTATCTTTTAACATCTTTCACCAATGTGACTATTTTTTAAGTATATGAATTTTAAAACCTGATCTCCAATGAATTCCCATTATTTTAACCTTTGACCTTTATATTACCCATGAATTGCAATCATACTTGACCTTTGACCTCTTGTTTTTAGGTGTTTTTTCCTTTAATTTTAAATGTTTTTATCTCCAATTATTTGGGTTTAGGGGAGGGTCCTTAAGGTTAGGGCCTAAGTAGTGGATTGGGGTTAGGGTCAGTAATTGGGGTTAAGATTAGGGCTTAGGTGTTAGGGTAAGGGGCTCTGGTTAAGGTTAGGGAATAGGAATGGGTAAGGGTTAGATTTTTTAGGAGGGGTGGGATGCACCCGCCGAAGCTAAACGGAGGGAGGCACTGGCTGGTTAGGATTTAGGGGAAAGCCCTCCATTACAGAGGGCCCTGGCCCCCCAGGAAGCCATAAGCTCCCTGAGGGGCCGGAATGCACGGTCCATCCCTCCGAAGGGCACCCCACCCTGGCTCTACTTGCCCTCATCAGCTGCCCACTTAGGCTTTGTATACATAACATAATAATGTTTTTTATGGTTGCTATTTACTATTTGTTTTTATATGTATTAAAATCAAAAACCCTATTATTTACCCTATTCATGTAGCCATCCCATAATAGGCCTTTGCTGGGTGCCCTTAGCGCTACGTTTCGGCCCTATTTTGGCCTTCATCAGGCGTGGGTCACCCGCTACTCTGAGAGATGTTTCCCCTTCAAAGTTCTATCCCCAAATGAGCTCCCTATGCTGTCCTCCTTTATATAGTCTTGTTGTCTCCGCCCCTTCGAATTTATTTTCCATGTTATTTTAGGTTTTAGAGTGTTCCCAATTTGGTTTTTTGCTGTTTTGCTTTATTACTAATTGTTTTTTCTTCTTTTTACAGGTTTTTGCAGGTCCAGATTAAGGTAAGTATATTGTGGTTGTTCCAAATTTGGTTTTTACTAATTGTGTTTTCTTTTTGCAGGTTTTCCCGGTCCGGATTAAGGTAAGTGTTTAGAAAAAATTGTTTTAATTGATTAACTTTATTTAGTTTTAGCCAATTAGGGGACGCACTTCACGGTTCAACCCTTAGGGGATCCGCTACTTGGGTCTCCCCTTTACATATTTTAAATAACATAGGGGACCCGCTTCCCGGTTCGACCCTTCAACAGGGGATCTGGTACTTGGGTCTACCCTTTACATACTTTAAGTTCAGGGGACCCGCTTCTTGGGTCAACCCTTTAAACTTATCCTTATAAGTACATAATTAAAACACTTCTTCCCTTTGTAATTAATTGTTCCTAATTTGGTTTTTGTGGTTTTCCTAATTGTTTTTTTCCTTTTTACAGGTTTCCCCGGTCCGGATTAAGGTAAGTGTTTCAGGTAAGTATTGGTTTTCAGGTTTTACTTTTCTTTGTGTCCAATTTTGTCAAACTTTTGGTGAATTGTTTTAAACATAATTGTTCTTTGTGCTTCCATCTTAGGCTTGACATCTTCCCTGCCCATAGAAGAATCAGCCAACTTCTTGAAATTATTTTTCATGTTAGCAATTGGCGATTGGCTTGAATTAGCTCTGCTTGAGCTTACGCCGATTTGGCATCCTTCCCTTTATTTAGATTCAGATTCGATCTTAGGGGTATTATTAAACTTAATTTAGCTTATAGACCTGCCAATGCTTTTTGCCTCAACTCCAAACTTTTTCCTTCTGTCAGATTTTTCCTCATGTTGTGGTTAATATTCATCCCTCGATTTAGGCTCCAAATAAAATTATCTTTTAACATCTTTCACCAATGTGACTATTTTTTAAGTATATGAATTTTAAAACCTGATCTCCAATGAATTCCCATTAATTTTAACCTTTGACCTTTATATTACCCATGAATTGCAATCATACTTGACCTTTGACCTCTTGTTTTTAGGTGTTTTTTCCTTTAATTTTAAATGTTTTTATCTCCAATTATTTGGGTTTAGGGGAGGGTCCTTAAGGTTAGGGCCTAAGTAGTGGATTGGGGTTAGGGTCAGTAATTGGGGTTAAGATTAGGGCTTAGGTGTTAGGGTAAGGGGCTCTGGTTAAGGTTAGGGAATAGGAATGGGTAAGGGTTAGATTTTTTAGGAGGGGTGGGATGCACCCGCCGAAGCTAAACGGAGGGAGGCACTGGCTGGTTAGGATTTAGGGGAAAGCCCTCCATTACAGAGGGCCCTGGCCCCCCAGGAAGCCATAAGCTCCCTGAGGGGCCGGAATGCACGGTCCATCCCTCCGAAGGGCACCCCACCCTGGCTCTACTTGCCCTCATCAGCTGCCCACTTAGGCTTTGTATACATAACATAATAATGTTTTTTTATGGTTGCTATTTACTATTTGTTTTTATATGTATTAAAATCAAAAACCCTATTATTTACCCTATTCATGTAGCCATCCCATAATAGGCCTTTGCTGGGTGCCCTTAGCGCTACGTTTCGGCCCTATTTTGGCCTTCATCAGGCGTGGGTCACCCGCTACTCTGAGAGATGTTTCCCCTTCAAAGTTCTATCCCCAAATGAGCTCCCTATGCTGTCCTCCTTTATATAGTCTTGTTGTCTCCGCCCCCTTCGAATTTATTTTCCATGTTATTTTAGGTTTTAGAGTGTTCCCAATTTGGTTTTTTGCTGTTTTGCTTTATTACTAATTGTTTTTTCTTCTTTTTACAGGTTTTTGCAGGTCCAGATTAAGGTAAGTATATTGTGGTTGTTCCAAATTTGGTTTTTACTAATTGTGTTTTCTTTTTTGCAGGTTTCCCGGTCCGGATTAAGGTAAGTGTTTAGAAAAAATTGTTTTAATTGATTAACTTTATTTAGTTTTAGCCAATTAGGGGACGCACTTCACGGTTCAACCCTTAGGGGATCCGCTACTTGGGTCTCCCCTTTACATATTTTAAATAACATAGGGGACCCGCTTCCCGGTTCGACCCTTCAACAGGGGATCTGGTACTTGGGTCTACCCTTTACATACTTTAAGTTCAGGGGACCCGCTTCTTGGGTCAACCCTTTAAACTTATCCTTATAAGTACATAATTAAACACTTCTTCCCTTTGTAATTAATTGTTCCTAATTTGGTTTTTTGTGGTTTTCCTAATTGTTTTTTTCCTTTTTTACAGGTTCCCCGGTCCGGATTAAGGTAAGTGTTTCAGGTAAGTATTGGTTTTCAGGTTTTACTTTTCTTTGTGTCCAATTTTGTCAAACTTTTGGTGAATTGTTTTAAACATAATTGTTCTTTGTGCTTCCATCTTAGGCTTGACATCTTCCCTGCCCATAGAAGAATCAGCCAACTTCTTTGAAATTATTTTCATGTTAGCAATTGGCGATTGGCTTGAATTAGCTCTGCTTGAGCTTACGCCGATTGGCATCCTTCCCTTTATTTAGATTCAGATTCGATCTTAGGGGTATTATTAAACTATTTAGCTTATAGACCTGCCAATGCTTTTTGCCTCAACTCCAAACTTTTTCCTTCTGTCAGATTTTTCCTCATGTTGTGGTTAATATTCATCCCTCGATTTAGGCTCCAAATAAAATTATCTTTTAACATCTTTCACCAATGTGACTATTTTTAAGTATATGAATTTTAAAACCTGATCTCCAATGAATTCCCATTAATTTTAACCTTTGACCTTTATATTACCCATGAATTGCAATCATACTTGACCTTTGACCTCTTGTTTTTAGGTGTTTTTTCCTTTAATTTTAAATGTTTTTATCTCCAATTATTTGGGTTTAGGGGAGGGTCAGGGTTAGGGTTAGGGTTAGGGTTAGGGTTAGTAGGGTTAGGGTTAGGGTTAGGGTTAGGTTTAGATATTAGGCCCCCTCCTAAGAGGGGAACCTAGGTGCACTGTCCATCCTCAGCTTGAGATCCACCACCAGGGACCCAGGCCGCCACCAAATGGGCTCACAAGACCCACTGGTCCTGGCTTATTTTAGAAAAGCATTATAATTAGTTGTGCTCAATTTAGCTTCATTGATAACCGACTTGGCTTATTAGTTGTGCTCAACTTGGCGTCATTAATAACCGACTTGGCTTATTCTCTTCCTTTCAGGTGACACGCTTCTTGGGTCTACCTCAACAATAGGGGACACGCTTCTTGGGTCTACCCTTTAAATTTGGTAAGTAATTAAAATGCTTTTCTCTTTTTTACAGGTTCCCGTGGTCCAGGTAAGTACATCAGGTAAGTATGACTATCTTTAGCCTATGAATTTTAGCTTAACTTAGCATATGAGTTGGATTTTTTAGCTTGTTTTTAACACCTGTTTTTAGGATTTTTTTACAGCAACCAACGAACTATGTACATATTTACATGGACTTCAATAAGACCCTCCCCCCCCAGTAGTCGACTTGTTTTATTATAGTGTGCATAGGGGCTACGTTTCGACCTCCATTCGGGTCTTCTTCAGGCCCTGCACACTATCCCCATACAAAGATCCCCGGGAGCAAAGTCCCGGAGATGTTGCCACCCCGAAGTCCCAAAGCAAAATGAGCCTGACTTGGCGTTTCCATCAACTATACTTAGTTTGTAGAATCCCATACTTGGTTTTTGAAATACACTTACTTGGTTTTTAACTTATACTTAGCTTCCAATGCGCTTATACTTAGCTTTTTAAACTTATACTTAGCTTTTAAACATATACTTAGTTTTTAAATAGGGAAGGGGTTGGACTTAGGGTTAGGGGGCGGGGTTAGGGTCAGGGAACCAGCCACTGACCTTAAGGTTAGGGATTTGGGGTCAGGGACAGGATGTGGGAGAGGTTGTGGTTATAAAAAATCCCAGATTAGGGTGTGTAGGGGTCCAATGTCCCACTCCACTGTCCAATTAGACCGAATTGTCTTTAAAGGCCGGGGTCCCCAGTAATGGACCCCGACCGAGGAGGCACGGGCTGGATAGGTTTAGATATTAGGCCCCCTCCTAAGAGGGGAACCTAGGTGCACTGTCCATCCTCAGCTTGAGATCCACCACCAGGGACCCAGGCCGCCACCAAATGGGCTCACAAGACCCACTGGTCCTGGCTTATTTTAGAAAAGCATTATAATTAGTTGTGCTCAATTTAGCTTCATTGATAACCGACTTGGCTTATTAGTTGTGCTCAACTTGGCGTCATTAATAACCGACTTGGCTTATTCTCTTCCTTTCAGGTGACACGCTTCTTGGGTCTACCTCAACAATAGGGGACACGCTTCTTGGGTCTACCCTTTAAATTTGGTAAGTAATTAAAATGCTTTTCTCTTTTTACAGGTTCCCGTGGTCCAGGTAAGTACATCAGGTAAGTATGACTATCTTTAGCCTATGAATTTTAGCTTAACTTAGCATATGAGTTGGATTTTTAGCTTGTTTTTAACACCTGTTTTTAGGATTTTTTACAGCAACCAACGAACTATGTACATATTTACATGGACTTCAATAAGACCCTCCCCCCCAGTAGTCGACTTGTTTTATTATAGTGTGCATAGGGGCTACGTTTCGACCTCCATTCGGGTCTTCTTCAGGCCCTGCACACTATCCCCATACAAAGATCCCCGGGAGCAAAGTCCCGGAGATGTTGCCACCCCGAAGTCCCAAAGCAAAATGAGCCTGACTTGGCGTTTCCATCAACTATACTTAGTTTGTAGAATCCCATACTTGGTTTTTGAAATACACTTACTTGGTTTTTAACTTATACTTAGCTTCCAATGCGCTTATACTTAGCTTTTTAAACTTATACTTAGCTTTTAAACATATACTTAGTTTTTAAATAGGGAAGGGGTTGGACTTAGGGTTAGGGGGCGGGGTTAGGGTCAGGGAACCAGCCACTGACCTTAAGGTTAGGGATTTGGGGTCAGGGACAGGATGTGGGAGAGGTTGTGGTTATAAAAAATCCCAGATTAGGGTGTGTAGGGGTCCAATGTCCCACTCCACTGTCCAATTAGACCGAATTGTCTTTAAAGGCCGGGGTCCCCAGTAATGGACCCCGACCGAGGAGGCACGGGCTGGATAGGTTTAGATATTAGGCCCCCTCCTAAGAGGGGAACCTAGGTGCACTGTCCATCCTCAGCTTGAGATCCACCACCAGGGACCCAGGCCGCCACCAAATGGGCTCACAAGACCCACTGGTCCTGGCTTATTTTAGAAAAGCATTATAATTAGTTGTGCTCAATTTAGCTTCATTGATAACCGACTTGGCTTATTAGTTGTGCTCAACTTGGCGTCATTAATAACCGACTTGGCTTATTCTCTTCCTTTCAGGTGACACGCTTCTTGGGTCTACCTCAACAATAGGGGACACGCTTCTTGGGTCTACCCTTTAAATTTGGTAAGTAATTAAAATGCTTTTCTCTTTTTTACAGGTTCCCGTGGTCCAGGTAAGTACATCAGGTAAGTATGACTATCTTTAGCCTATGAATTTTAGCTTAACTTAGCATATGAGTTGGATTTTTTAGCTTGTTTTTAACACCTGTTTTTAGGATTTTTTTACAGCAACCAACGAACTATGTACATATTTACATGGACTTCAATAAGACCCTCCCCCCCCAGTAGTCGACTTGTTTATTATAGTGTGCATAGGGGCTACGTTTCGACCTCCATTCGGGTCTTCTTCAGGCCCTGCACACTATCCCCATACAAAGATCCCCGGGAGCAAAGTCCCGGAGATGTTGCCACCCCGAAGTCCCAAAGCAAAATGAGCCTGACTTGGCGTTTCCATCAACTATACTTAGTTTGTAGAATCCCATACTTGGTTTTTGAAATACACTTACTTGGTTTTTAACTTATACTTAGCTTCCAATGCGCTTATACTTAGCTTTTTAAACTTATACTTAGCTTTTAAACATATACTTAGTTTTAAATAGGGAAGGGGTTGGACTTAGGGTTAGGGGGCGGGGTTAGGGTCAGGGAACCAGCCACTGACCTTAAGGTTAGGGATTTGGGGTCAGGGACATTTTTGGGTTAGGGTTAGGGTTAGGGACAAAGGGATTGGCCCTGTTCCCTCCCAAGTAGGGACCAGGGAATGCACGGGCCATCCCTCTAGTCCCCCTCCCATTCCCATCCCCATCATAGTGACCCCAGTAGGGTTGGGGTTCATGATAAGGCCGTGGTTGGGGGCGTCGTCCCCTCCCACGGCGAACAGTAGTCCACTCTCCCTCCATCATGGAGTGGGAGTGGAAAAGATCTATAATTTTTTAATTAAAATTAAAAGAAAATGAATTTAAATAATAAACAAATGAAATGTTTTAATTAAATTAAATTGTCTTTAAAAAGACAGTTGTAAAAATCAAAAAACGGAAAAACTCCCTTTAAAATAAATGAAATCAAATGAAAAGTGCCCTGCTACGACGTTTCGACCCGGCTGGGTCTTCTTCAGGTATAGGGCACTTAAAATGCAAAGTTGTTAAGACTGGCTGGAGAGATGTTTACCCGTCGAAGGCCAAAGCAAGAATGAGCTGTGCTCTGTGGTGCTCCTTTTATAAGGGAGCAAGCCACACCCATTAAAATAAAAAGACGAACAAAAATTACTTTACCGTTTTAAAAGAAATATTTATTTAACAACCCCAGTATATTTTAAAGCAATGATTATAGCATTTTAAAGGTAAGTAAATTATTTTAATATGTTTTAATGGTTATATGTGTTTCTAATATGAATTTAAAGAAAATAGATTGTAATATATTTATGTTTATGAAATTTAATGTTGATATAAATGTTTTATGAATTTTAACTTAGTTTTAATTGTAATAAAATGGTTTTAATGAATTTAAGCTTGTTTTTAGTCATGAAATCAATATATTTATAAATTTTAACTATGTAAATGTGTTTATAAATTTTGATGTGATTTTAATTTTCAAATGTATATGTTTATGAATTGTTCTTGTGTTAAATATTGTATTGTTAGCTGGGTTGTAACATTAGGGTTAGAATTATGAAATTGGGGTTGGGGTTAGGGTTAGGACAAGGGTTGGGGTTAGGATTAGGATAGGGGTGGGGTTAAGGTTAGGGATTGGGGTGGGGTTAGGGTTAGGGATTGGGGTGGGGTTAAGGTTAGGGATTGGGGTGGGGTTAAGGTTAGGGATTGGGGTGGGGTGGGGTTAAGGTTAGGGCACAGGTTAGGGGAAAGGTTAAGGTTAGGGGAAAGGATGTTGGGATAGGGGTTAGGTTGGGATGGGGGACAGGTCATTATTTAGATTATAATAAAACGGTAAGTATACGGGTGGGCAATAATTTAGTGTAATCAATCAAGTTTTGTCATACTTAATATTCAGTCCAAAAGGTTCAATTGTGTTAAGCCAAAAAATCCATTGTCTTTCTCGTTTTTTACGGTCTTTTGATGTCCAGGTAACATTACTTTCTAAGCCTGCGATTTTAAGAGCCTCCAAGCCATGCAAAATAAAGTGTTTTACCAAGGGAGTGTCTTTTTCTTTTTCATTTTTAATATTATATTTATGTTGCCACATTCTAGTAAGAAATGAATTCCTAGATTCACCGACATATTGCATTTTACATTTTCTACAAAAAATTAAATAAACAATATTTGTTGTTTGTGGCGTGAAAACTTGTTGTATTTTAAATATTTTTCCATCAGATGAATTTTTAACAAATTTTAATTTGCAAAATCTTTCCATTTTTGTTTTACTAAATGTAGTCAAAGGTTTTAATTTAGCTGTAACTAAAATGTCTTTTAAATTGTTGTTCCTTCTAAATGCTGAGATAATTTTATGATTTTTTAGGATTTTTGAGTTGCCCAAAATGGATTGAAAATTATTCTTGAAAAATGATTGAACATAACGCTAGAAGATGAAAAATCTGTAATTAAAGGAATGATTTCTTTAGTATCAACCAATTTCTTGGTCTGAAAAGTTTTGAGACATTGTCTCAAAAAACTTCTAGAATAGCCTCTCTTCCTGAGGGCTCGAAATAAGATTTTAACTGTGTCCCAAAAATCTGAAGGTTGGGAACAAATTCTATAGAACCTAAGTAATTGGGATTTGATAAGTCCCTTAAAAGTATGAGAAGGATGAAAACTGTTTTTAAACAATAATGCATGAGTATCAGTCTGTTTGAAATAAACTTTGATATCTAAAGTGCCTGTGGTTGTAAATAAAGGTCCTTTATAGACAGTAGTGTCCAAAAAATCAATTGATGTTTTGTGCGTTTCAAATTTAAGTGTAATAGAGGGATCATGAGTATTTAATATATTGAAAAATGACTTAAAATCGTCCTCTGTATGGTTCCATATCCCCCATATATCATCCAAATATCTTAAAAAATAAAGCGGTTTTTTGGGACATTTGGCGAGTGCTTCTTCCTCCCAAAATGCCATAAAAATATTAGCATAGGAGGGAGCGAATTTCTTACCCATTGCTGTTCCCTTGATTTGTAAATAAAATTTATTGTCAAACATAAAATCATTCCTAATCAAATTAATTTCTAACAGTTTAAGTAAAGCATCTTCCGGTCTTTTATGATCCGGGTATTTTAGGAACATTCTCTTGACTGATTCTATTCCACCTTGTATTGGAATATTAGTGTAAAGACTGTCTACATCGAGACTGAAAAACATAAAGTCTTCTTTGATTTTTAAACTTTTGATAAGCTCCACAAAATGATAAGTATCTTTAATATAGGAAGGATGGAGTACCGAAATAGGATTCAAATAAAAATCAATAAATTCTGCAGTTTGATATGTTTCCGAACCGCAATCCGAAACTATGGGTCTACCCGGAGGTATCTCATAGGGGATTGTCCATTTGGTCGGATCTTTATGAATTTTTGGAAGAATGTAAAATAATCTCTCTCTGGGTTGTCGTTCCCCTTTTAAATATTGAGATTGTTTAAAATCAATGTAACCATCTTTTTTAAGATTGTCAATAATGTCATGAACTATAGGAATAGTTTCCAAGTAAATTGGAGCATCTAGTTCTAAATAATATTTTTTGTCCGATAATTGGCGTAAAACTTCAAAAATATATTGTTCCCTGTCCATAATGACTATTGAACTACCTTTATCTGCTGGTTTAAACACAATATGTTTAAGTGTTTTAAGTTGTTTTAACGCAAATCTTTCTCTGTCACTTAAGTTCTGTCTCTCTTGTATGAATTGAAAATTATTTTTAAGAAGATCTTTTTTATCTTTTGCAATCAAAGTATTGATTTCCATTGGTAATTTGGATTGTGGAGGTATCCAGGTTGAAGGTAGTCTAAATGGTAATGGTAGATTGGTGTTTTGATTATCTCTGTAATAAGCTGCTAAACTAAGTTTTCGGTGATATTCTTGTATATCTAACATTAATTGATTTCGTTGTTGTCTATCCAGTTCCGGTGTAGGAACAAATGTTAATCCCTTATTTAGAATCTCTAATTGAGATTGTGTAGGGGAAAACGTTTTAGACAAATTGACAACGTTTTGACCTACAAGGGAACTGAACCCTTTTTGCCCCCCCTGAGGAGGGTTTAAGGGGCCTTCAAGTTTAAAATCTTAACCCAATGTTCGAACATGGCAGATGCCGTGTCCTTAGTCCAATGGACATTATCATTTTCTGTATAGAAATCAGCTTGCGGTAATGGTTCCATGAATGGCATGTTCTTACGAATGTGTGCATTGAGTGTTTGGAGATTGTTCTGATGTCTCGTAGGTAGGCCAGGTGAATAATTAATAATTGGGATCCAAATTTCAGAGTAAGGAAAACGACGTTTCGCATGTCTTACTGCTGTTTGGAGTTGTTTAATTGTTGTTTCCTTAACTTTTTGGTCCCTGCTGTTAAGGCCAAATGAAAGAACCAACTTTTCGACCATAATCTGGCCCTGTGCATTGTCCAAAAGGAAAGCTGCATGTCTAAAGTTGGCTCCAGGAAAACTATCAATTTGGAGATCCACAAAGTTGTGATGTGGCATCCTAGAAAGATTAGAATCTCCAATGAACAGAAATTTCTTGGACACCATTAGAGTCCATTCTGCCATTTTTCTGTCAGTTCTGTGATGATATTTTGGACCCATTCTGGGTGGTTGGGGAGTGGAAGTCCAACTGGACAAAAAGTCCTCCAAGATTGGATCCTCAAAATCAGTCTCTGAATCTTGGGTTTGATCTGTGTGCACCAAGGCAGCCACAGAAAACTTTTTTGGAATCAGAGGTGGCGTATTATCCAACCCCTCTAAGAAAGAGTCAAGGGTCGTCTGATTAATGGGAGCTTCTCCCTCCTCTATGTCCAATGGTTGGTAGGAAACAGAGGGTTTCTGTTTAACCACCCCTGGAACCACACGTGGGGTTCTCTGTTGTAATGGTGGTTGTAGGATTGTTGATTGAGGAGATGCTGCTGGCTCTTGTTGAGCTAGCTGCAAAGGTATTGTTTGGTCTGTTAGAGTGGCCTCAGGTTGTGAAGAAATTTTGGTTTGTTCGACCCGTTTGGGAACATCCACTATCTCTTCCAAGAATTCAACCTGTGAGGCTGTCTCCCTGTTGAGATGTCTATGTGTACGTAGAGGTCTTTGTTCCTCCTGTTCCACAATGTCATCCGTTTCTGCATCCAATAACAGATTTTTAGGAACCTGTTTAGTTGTTGCTGTCTGTGGAACCAGTAGAGTGGTGACTAAAGCCTCTACGTGGTCAATGACAGCTTGTGTCAGGCGTGGAAGATTTTTCCTTGCCCATCTTGTGGCAACAACAAAAGCAGATTTCCAATCTGAACCCAGATGGGTAGGAAGTTCTGCTAAAATGTTGTCCAAGGACTCCTGATAGTGATCCTGTAGGATCAGTAGGGTAGTGTGACCCCAATTTTTAGCATTCCCCAAGATCAGGTCCTGAGTCTTGGTGCTAGGGTCAGCTGGTTTTATCATTGTGGACAAGATCTCGATCATGCGTGAGATCTGTCGTGGTTCTCTTTTCCCATGGTCAGTGGTCACATTTTGCAAGTGGTGAACCACCTTGATCGTTTTATGAAGCAATCGTGCAAGCTTCCGAAATTTTGAATCAGTAGGGATGTATTGGGGTGCATCCCTACGATTATCAGATCTTGTCTGGGTCCTAAATCTAGGAGCCTGACGTGTGGAGCGATCAGCCGATCTGCTACCACTTCTAGAGGGGTTACCCCAGCGGACTGCATCAGCATAAGTCCGTCCTTGGGGTCCCCATTGTCTTGGAGGGCGGTGGAAACGGGAAGAGGGGCCAGAAGGAGGCACTGGCCGGTTAGGGACAAAGGGATTGGCCCTGTTCCCTCCCAAGTAGGGACCAGGGAATGCACGGGCCATCCCTCTAGTCCCCCTCCCATTCCCATCCCCATCATAGTGACCCCAGTAGGGTTGGGGTTCATGATAAGGCCGTGGTTGGGGGCGTCGTCCCCTCCCACGGCGAACAGTAGTCCACTCTCCCTCCATCATGGAGTGGGAGTGGAAAAGATCTATAATTTTTTAATTAAAATTAAAAGAAAATGAATTTAAATAATAAACAAATGAAATGTTTTAATTAAATTAAATTGTCTTTAAAAAGACAGTTGTAAAAATCAAAAAACGGAAAAACTCCCTTTAAAATAAATGAAATCAAATGAAAAAGTGCCCTGCTACGACGTTTCGACCCGGCTGGGTCTTCTTCAGGTATAGGGCACTTAAAATGCAAAGTTGTTTAAGACTGGCTGGAGAGATGTTTACCCGTCGAAGGCCAAAGCAAGAATGAGCTGTGCTCTGTGGTGCTCCTTTTATAAGGGAGCAAGCCACACCCATTAAAATAAAAAGACGAACAAAAATTACTTTACCGTTTTAAAAGAAATATTTATTTAACAACCCCAGTATATTTTAAAGCAATGATTATAGCATTTTAAAGGTAAGTAAATTATTTTAATATGTTTTAATGGTTATATGTGTTTCTAATATGAATTTAAAGAAAATAGATTGTAATATATTTATGTTTATGAAATTTAATGTTGATATAAATGTTTTTATGAATTTTAACTTAGTTTTAATTGTAATAAAATGGTTTTAATGAATTTAAGCTTGTTTTTAGTCATGAAATCAATATATTTATAAATTTTAACTATGTAAATGTGTTTATAAATTTTTGATGTGATTTTAATTTTCAAATGTATATGTTTATGAATTGTTCTTGTGTTAAATATTGTATTGTTAGCTGGGTTGTAACATTAGGGTTAGAATTATGAAATTGGGGTTGGGGTTAGGGTTAGGACAAGGGTTGGGGTTAGGATTAGGATAGGGGTGGGGTTAAGGTTAGGGATTGGGGTGGGGTTAGGGTTAGGGATTGGGGTGGGGTTAAGGTTAGGGATTGGGGTGGGGTTAAGGTTAGGGATTGGGGTGGGGGTGGGGTTAAGGTTAGGGCACAGGTTAGGGGAAAGGTTAAGGTTAGGGGAAAGGATGTTGGGATAGGGGTTAGGTTGGGATGGGGGACAGGTCATTATTTAGATTATAATAAAACGGTAAGTATACGGGTGGGCAATAATTTAGTGTAATCAATCAAGTTTTGTCATACTTAATATTCAGTCCAAAAGGTTCAATTGTGTTAAGCCAAAAATCCATTGTCTTTCTCGTTTTTACGGTCTTTTGATGTCCAGGTAACATTACTTTCTAAGCCTGCGATTTTAAGAGCCTCCAAGCCATGCAAAATAAAGTGTTTTACCAAGGAGTGTCTTTTTCTTTTTCATTTTTAATATTATATTTATGTTGCCACATTCTAGTAAGAAATGAATTCCTAGATTCACCGACATATTGCATTTTACATTTTCTACAAAAATTAAATAAACAATATTTGTTGTTTGTGGCGTGAAAACTTGTTGTATTTTAAATATTTTTCCATCAGATGAATTTTTAACAAATTTTAATTTGCAAAATCTTTCCATTTTTGTTTTACTAAATGTAGTCAAAGGTTTTAATTAGCTGTAACTAAAATGTCTTTTAAATTGTTGTTCCTTCTAAATGCTGAGATAATTTTATGATTTTTTAGGATTTTTGAGTTGCCCAAAATGGATTGAAAATTATTCTTGAAAAAATGATTGAACATAACGCTAGAAGATGAAAAATCTGTAATTAAAGGAATGATTTCTTTAGTATCAACCAATTTCTTGGTCTGAAAAGTTTTGAGACATTGTCTCAAAAAACTTCTAGAATAGCCTCTCTTCCTGAGGGCTCGAAATAAGATTTTAACTGTGTCCCAAAAATCTGAAGGTTGGGAACAAATTCTATAGAACCTAAGTAATTGGGATTTGATAAGTCCCTTAAAAGTATGAGAAGGATGAAAACTGTTTTTAAACAATAATGCATGAGTATCAGTCTGTTTGAAATAAACTTTGATATCTAAAGTGCCTGTGGTTGTAAATAAAGGTCCTTTATAGACAGTAGTGTCCAAAAAATCAATTGATGTTTTGTGCGTTTCAAATTTAAGTGTAATAGAGGGATCATGAGTATTTAATATATTGAAAAATGACTTAAAATCGTCCTCTGTATGGTTCCATATCCCCCATATATCATCCAAATATCTTAAAAAATAAAGCGGTTTTTTGGGACATTTGGCGAGTGCTTCTTCCTCCCAAAATGCCATAAAAATATTAGCATAGGAGGGAGCGAATTTCTTACCCATTGCTGTTCCCTTGATTTGTAAATAAAATTTATTGTCAAACATAAAATCATTCCTAATCAAATTAATTTCTAACAGTTTAAGTAAAGCATCTTCCGGTCTTTTATGATCCGGGTATTTTAGGAACATTCTCTTGACTGATTCTATTCCACCTTGTATTGGAATATTAGTGTAAAGACTGTCTACATCGAGACTGAAAAACATAAAGTCTTCTTTGATTTTTAAACTTTTGATAAGCTCCACAAAATGATAAGTATCTTTAATATAGGAAGGATGGAGTACCGAAATAGGATTCAAATAAAAATCAATAAATTCTGCAGTTTGATATGTTTCCGAACCGCAATCCGAAACTATGGGTCTACCCGGAGGTATCTCATAGGGGATTGTCCATTTGGTCGGATCTTTATGAATTTTTGGAAGAATGTAAAATAATCTCTCTCTGGGTTGTCGTTCCCCTTTTAAATATTGAGATTGTTTAAAATCAATGTAACCATCTTTTTTAAGATTGTCAATAATGTCATGAACTATAGGAATAGTTTCCAAGTAAATTGGAGCATCTAGTTCTAAATAATATTTTTTGTCCGATAATTGGCGTAAAACTTCAAAATATATTGTTCCCTGTCCATAATGACTATTGAACTACCTTTATCTGCTGGTTTAAACACAATATGTTTAAGTGTTTTAAGTTGTTTTAACGCAAATCTTTCTCTGTCACTTAAGTTCTGTCTCTCTTGTATGAATTGAAAATTATTTTAAGAAGATCTTTTTTATCTTTTGCAATCAAAGTATTGATTTCCATTGGTAATTTGGATTGTGGAGGTATCCAGGTTGAAGGTAGTCTAAATGGTAATGGTAGATTGGTGTTTTGATTATCTCTGTAATAAGCTGCTAAACTAAGTTTTCGGTGATATTCTTGTATATCTAACATTAATTGATTTCGTTGTTGTCTATCCAGTTCCGGTGTAGGAACAAATGTTAATCCCTTATTTAGAATCTCTAATTGAGATTGTGTAGGGGAAAACGTTTTAGACAAATTGACAACGTTTTGACCTACAAGGGAACTGAACCCTTTTTGCCCCCCCTGAGGAGGGTTTAAGGGGCCTTCAAGTTTAAAATCTTAACCCAATGTTCGAACATGGCAGATGCCGTGTCCTTAGTCCAATGGACATTATCATTTTCTGTATAGAAATCAGCTTGCGGTAATGGTTCCATGAATGGCATGTTCTTACGAATGTGTGCATTGAGTGTTTGGAGATTGTTCTGATGTCTCGTAGGTAGGCCAGGTGAATAATTAATAATTGGGATCCAAATTTCAGAGTAAGGAAAACGACGTTTCGCATGTCTTACTGCTGTTTGGAGTTGTTTAATTGTTGTTTCCTTAACTTTTTGGTCCCTGCTGTTAAGGCCAAATGAAAGAACCAACTTTTCGACCATAATCTGGCCCTGTGCATTGTCCAAAAGGAAAGCTGCATGTCTAAAGTTGGCTCCAGGAAAACTATCAATTTGGAGATCCACAAAGTTGTGATGTGGCATCCTAGAAAGATTAGAATCTCCAATGAACAGAAATTTCTTGGACACCATTAGAGTCCATTCTGCCATTTTTCTGTCAGTTCTGTGATGATATTTTGGACCCATTCTGGGTGGTTGGGGAGTGGAAGTCCAACTGGACAAAAAGTCCTCCAAGATTGGATCCTCAAAATCAGTCTCTGAATCTTGGGTTGATCTGTGTGCACCAAGGCAGCCACAGAAAACTTTTTTGGAATCAGAGGTGGCGTATTATCCAACCCCTCTAAGAAAGAGTCAAGGGTCGTCTGATTAATGGGAGCTTCTCCCTCCTCTATGTCCAATGGTTGGTAGGAAACAGAGGGTTTCTGTTTAACCACCCCTGGAACCACACGTGGGGTTCTCTGTTGTAATGGTGGTTGTAGGATTGTTGATTGAGGAGATGCTGCTGGCTCTTGTTGAGCTAGCTGCAAAGGTATTGTTTGGTCTGTTAGAGTGGCCTCAGGTTGTGAAGAAATTTTGGTTTGTTCGACCCGTTTGGGAACATCCACTATCTCTTCCAAGAATTCAACCTGTGAGGCTGTCTCCCTGTTGAGATGTCTATGTGTACGTAGAGGTCTTTGTTCCTCCTGTTCCACAATGTCATCCGTTTCTGCATCCAATAACAGATTTTTAGGAACCTGTTTAGTTGTTGCTGTCTGTGGAACCAGTAGAGTGGTGACTAAAGCCTCTACGTGGTCAATGACAGCTTGTGTCAGGCGTGGAAGATTTTTCCTTGCCCATCTTGTGGCAACAACAAAAGCAGATTTCCAATCTGAACCCAGATGGGTAGGAAGTTCTGCTAAAATGTTGTCCAAGGACTCCTGATAGTGATCCTGTAGGATCAGTAGGGTAGTGTGACCCCAATTTTTAGCATTCCCCAAGATCAGGTCCTGAGTCTTGGT
>NC_067130.1:35492075-35494575 GCF_021347895.1 Acanthochromis polyacanthus | reverse complement strand
AAATGGCTTTCAAAACCACTCCCAATCGACTCCAAATGGCCTGAAACGTGCTCCTAACAAAGTTCTGGAGACCATTTTTTGGCTTAAACACTTAGTAAATTTCAGCTCCCATTCATTTCAATGGGAAAACTTCAAAGGCTTATATCTCCGGAAGTGAAGGTCCTAGAGACTTCAAACCAACGTCCGTCTGCCATAATTCGGCCCTTCTGAACACGCCAGTCTTTCCCGCGAGTCTCTAGGACCTTCCTAGCCCGAGATACAAAAAAAGTACCATTTTCAAAGTGGTCTTTTTGGGAATAACTCCGCCCCCTTAAATCACACACGCACCATTCACATATCCACGGATAGATCTCGACGAGACGCATCTATAGATACCACAACCACCCCCCTATGACGTTCCTACGGAAAGTTATTCCCGCCCAAAAATCAAAAAGACCACTTGGAGTGGTTTTCATCCTTACACCTAACCCTAACCCTAACCCTAACCCTAACCCTTACCCTAACCCTGACCCTAACCCTAACCCTAACCCTAACCCTAACCCTAACCCTAACCCTAACTGTTGCGCAATGCTTCTGGGGCCATTTTTGCATGGTTTACAGTGCATAAATCACCTCTACACCCTCCCTAACCCTAAAAATGACCACCCCCCACCCCCCACCCCCCCCGCTCTAACCCTAATTTCCCACTTTTTTTGGCTTTTCTAACCCTAGACCTGCCTTTTTCCTAACCTTAACCACTCCCCTAAGCATGCTGGACACTCAACATATGCATGAAACCTCCCTAGCGCCACCCACTGGTGGTCCACATTTTCAAAAAATGGCTTTCAAAACCACTCCCAATCGACTCCAAATGGCCTGAAACGTGCTCCTAACAAAGTTCTGGAGACCATTTTTTGGCTTAAACACTTAGTAAATTTCAGCTCCCATTCATTTCAATGGGAAAACTTCAAAGGCTTATATCTCCGGAAGTGAAGGTCCTAGAGACTTCAAACCAACGTCCGTCTGCCATAATTCGGCCCTTCTGAACACGCCAGTCTTTCCCGCGAGTCTCTAGGACCTTCCTAGCCCGAGATACAAAAAAAGTACCATTTTCAAAGTGGTCTTTTTGGGAATAACTCCGCCCCTTAAATCACACACGCACCATTCACATATCCACGGATAGATCTCGACGAGACGCATCTATAGATACCACAACCACCCCCCTATGACGTTCCTACGGAAAGTTATTCCCGCCCAAAAATCAAAAAGACCACTTGGAGTGGTTTTCATCCTTACACCTAGCGGTAACCCTAACCCTAGATATTGCGCAATCCTGCTGCACTGTTGCGCAATGCTTCTGGGGCCATTTTTGCATGGTTTACAGTGCATAAATCACCTCTACACCCTCCCTAACCCTAAAAATGACCACCCCCCACCCCCCACCCCCCCCGCTCTAACCCTAATTTCCCACTTTTTTTGGCTTTTCTAACCCTAGACCTGCCTTTTTCCTAACCTTAACCACTCCCCTAAGCATGCTGGACACTCAACATATGCATGAAACCTCCCTAGCGCCACCCACTGGTGGTCCACATTTTCAAAAAATGGCTTTCAAAACCACTCCCAATCGACTCCAAATGGCCTGAAACGTGCTCCTAACAAAGTTCTGGAGACCATTTTTTGGCTTAAACACTTAGTAAATTTCAGCTCCCATTCATTTCAATGGGAAAACTTCAAAGGCTTATATCTCCGGAAGTGAAGGTCCTAGAGACTTCAAACCAACGTCCGTCTGCCATAATTCGGCCCTTCTGAACACGCCAGTCTTTCCCGCGAGTCTCTAGGACCTTCCTAGCCCGAGATACAAAAAAAGTACCATTTTCAAAGTGGTCTTTTTGGGAATAACTCCGCCCCCTTAAATCACACACGCACCATTCACATATCCACGGATAGATCTCGACGAGACGCATCTATAGATACCACAACCACCCCCCTATGACGTTCCTACGGAAAGTTATTCCCGCCCAAAAATCAAAAAGACCACTTGGAGTGGTTTTCATCCTTACACCTAACCCTAACCCTAACCCTAACCCTAACCCTAACCCTAACCCTAACCCTAACCCTAACCCTAACCCTAACCCTAACCCTAACCCTAACCCTAACCTAACCCTAACCCTAACCCTAACCCTAACCCTAACCCTAACCCTAACCCTAACCCTAACCCTAACCCTAACCCTAACCCTAACCCTAACCCTAACCCTAACCCTAACCCTAACCCTAACCCTAACCCTAACCCTAACCCTAACCCTAACCCTAACCCTAACCCTAACCCTAACCCTAACCCTAACCCTAACCCTAACCCTAACCCTAACCCTAACCCTAACCCTAACCCTAACCCTAACCCTAACCCTAACCCTAACCCTAACTGTTGCGCAATGCTTCTGGGGCCATTTTTGCATGGTTTACAGTGCATAAATCACCTCTACACCCTCCCTAACCCTAAAAATGACCACCCCCCACCCCCCAC
>NC_067130.1:35412075-35482075 GCF_021347895.1 Acanthochromis polyacanthus | reverse complement strand
CATTCGGGTCCATTGTTGACCCCACCCAAGTCTAAGTCCAAACCCCAATCCTAACCTTACCCCCATCCTAAGCCCTAACCTTAACCCCACCCTTCCCAGGCTAAATTTAAGTCTAAAACCCTAACCCCAACCCCAATCTTGGGCCCTAACCCTAAGTCACAGGACTACTTTAAACCTAAGTCAGGGAACCTAACCCCAACCCCAATCTGGACCCTAACCTTAAGGTCACAGGACCTTTATCTAAACCTAAGTCAGAAACCCTAACCCCAACCCCAATCTGGACCCTAACCCTAAGGTCATAGGACTTTATTCTAAATCTAACTCAGCTTAAAAACAATTGGTCAAAAATACTTACCTTAAACACAATGGATTAAAAATACTTACCTTAAAAACAATTGGCTTAAAAATACTTACCTTAAAAACAATTGGCTTAAAAATACTTACCTTAAAAACAAGGGGTTAAAAATACTTACCTTAAAACAGTTAAAAATTATAAATATACTTACCTTAAAAACCTAAATATACTTACCTTAAAAACCTAAATATACTTACCTTAAAAACCTAAATATACTTACCTGGGAGTCTAAAATCATATAAGATACTTACCTTTTAATTAAAAACCCTAAAAATACTTACCTTAAAAAATTAAAAGTTAAAACCTATAAGTTCATATTAGAAATACTTAAAACCATTAAAAACATATAAAAACATATTAAAATATATTTACTTACCTTTAAAATGCATTATTTGCCATTCAAATCCATATAGGAGCCTTTTTCAGTTGAATTTTCGTTCGCCTTTTTTATTTTTCATTCGTCTTTTTAATTTTCAGGGGGAGTGGCCTCCCAGCCTATATAAAGAGCAGCACCGAGCAGAGCTCATTCTTGCTCTAGCTCCTGTAGAGTGCAGACCTTCAAGCCACTGATATTGAGAGCTCCAGTGCCCTTTGCTTGAAAAAGACCTAGCAAAGGTCGAAACGTCGCGGCAGGGCACATTTTATTTCCATTTTGAACAGGAATACTGTCCTTTTAAAGACAATTTGTCTTCTCTTTTTGTTTGATCTTATTTTAAGTTCATTTATTTTCAGTTTTTATTTAAAAACAAATAGGTCTCTCCACTCCTACTCCAAATATGGACGGCGAGTGGACCCTTGTTAAACGTGGGAGGGGACGGCGTCCCCAACCACAGTTCTATCATGAACCCCAAACCCAAAGGGGTAATTTCTGGGTTGATGGGCAGGGAAGAGGGCTTAGGAGGAAGGACCGTGCATTACCTGTTCCCCTTTTCAGGGGAAGTGGGTCTTATTCTCATCCTAACCCTGACCCTAACCCTGACCAATGCACACCTGTAACAATACTTACCCGGAACAACACCACCTGTAAAGAATCACCTAAAATAATACTTACCTATAATCAATACCTACCTACAAAAAACCACTTATAATACACATATTCACAACAATACTTACCTGGAAGAATACTCACCTGGAGCAACACTCACCTGAAAAAATACCTACAACAATTCTTACTTGGAACAATACTTACCTGGAACAAAATCTACTAAAAATAGTTACTTACCATACACCAATACTTACCATTTAGAACCTAAAAAAGGAAGAAAATACTTACCTGAACTTCAAAAAAAGTCCTGTGGACACAATATAGGATGAGGATTGACTAACGATCGCCGGCCCGTGCCTTCCCTTTGACTCCCTATACCATCTGTCCTGTTTAGGATGGGGGGAGTCATCGTGATATTTTTAAAGACCCTAAACAACACATGTTGCTCCGCATGGTTCAATCTCTCATGCCTGGATTCAAACCCAAGCCTCCCGGGTGTGACACGGCCACTCTACCAACTGAGCTATGCCGCTGTTCATGGTCACATATGCCCAGATAGACCTTTTAAACAATATCATGTGGCTCGCGATAAAAAAAAGCACAAAAGATGCTTTAAAAACAACGAAAAACGTTGGTCTGAGTCTGACAATTGTATGAGCACTTGTGGAATTCTCTTCATTTGTTCTGTCTGCAGTGAAAGCACCTTTGAAGGGGTCCCTCAAATGAAGGAGACATTTTGTGCAAGATATCAGGTATCATAAAAGACATTTCCTATGGAATTCAAGTCTGATATTTTGTGTGCCTGTTCAGAACAGTCCACTGAAGCACCGTATCAATTTTCAAAGCTCTTGCACCGTGGGAAGCCTTTTTTTTTAGCACTGAGGCCTACTCTGAGTTATGAAGCCTGAGGCCTTCCAACGTGTGAAAAATCCTTCCAGCTGGGTCATTTTTGGGTCTAGAGACACCTAATCGCACACTCCGCTAGTCGACCGCCTCGTGATCTTGCGTATTTATTTACAGAAAGCTGGCTCGAAAGGGGACCGAGTGGCGGCGCGTTTCTCACTCCACGGGTGACCCTTTAATGTTTCCAAACGGGCTAAAAAGGTCAAAATCTCACACATTCCTTCACCGATTTGGACCAAACTTCACAGGACAGATGTAGAGGCTACTGTGAACGCTCACGCCAATTTTCAGACCCGCAGGGGCCACGGAGAAGGAATGAGGGGCAAAAAGACACTCATTTTCATAGTTGTCCCTCTTTTGCTCTCATTTGTCTTGTGTAAGCCTCAGAGAGCTGAAACCTGGGATCTGGCACCTCTGAAAAATGTATGATCAAAATCCGGTGGAAGTTTTTTGCTAGCCCCTCCCAAACATGAAGTACACCTGGGAGGAGCTAGGGACTTGTGCTTCGGACCGACGGTTCACCCAGGTGACCTGAATCTCCCCTGAAAGTTTCAGCCGGTTTGATGCAAAAATGACCGATTTACGGGGCTTCTTTGTCTAAAAATGACAAACTTTGACCCTGCGCCACGGGTCACTGGAAGGTCACAGAGACACCGATCCACCACAGTTCAGCTCCAAATATAGCCTAGTATAACATAGTAAAAGATCAGCCCCTGGGTCCCGGTGGAAAAATCTGACCTAGATTTGCTCTTTGAAAATCCGGTCCTCTGACACTCTTGGACCCCTATAGCCTTTTGCCGGTGGAACTGGAGTGTCATTTTTTGCCCCCAGTGAGCGTGCATGTAGAATATCAGCCTCCTGGGTCAACAGGGGACCAGACAGTAGCATGTTGAAATTTGGAAGTGGGCCCTTTAAAGCCCGGCATGTTTAATTGGCCCGTATCTCGGCCCCCCGACGTCACACGAGCACGATCCACACATCCACGCATTCCTCTCGTCCAGACGCGTCCGTAGACATGTGAACCATCCTCCTGTGACCTTCCTGTCCAAAGTTATGCAGACACAAAGACCAGAAATCACACCTTTTTGAGCAAATGAAAGGATTTTTATTCACTTCAGCAACTTGTGCATGGAAAGTGCCGTCGGACCCGATGCAGGCAGGAAGATAGAGCTCCAACAGACACACAGAAAAAAATTTCAGGTCTCTACCTGTCAGCATTCCAGAGTTATGAACTTGAATTACAGCTGCTCTGTCATAGCACTTACAGGGTGGAGCTTTCAGCACATGCGCTTGGGGGAAATGGCACCATCTAGTGGACCACAACTAGAATGGCTGTGGCCTGCCACACTTTGGCATATTTACTGAAGCGGGGAGCTTTCAGCACATGTGCTTGGGGGAAATGTCACCATCTAGTGGACCACAACTGGAATTGCTTTGGCCTTCCACACTTGTGCAGATTTACTGAAGTGGGGAGGTTTCAGCACAAATGCAGAAGCTTCCCTGACTTGGGGAAAACTGACCACCGTAGTGAACGGGTTTCAGTGTAACGGCAGATAACTTTTTGGAGAGATACAGGTGGAGAAAGTAATAGTGGAGACAGCTGCAGCAGTGATCAATGTTAGAGGTGCGTGTCTGGGCATGCCCTGGCAGAGACCGAGGAGGACAATAGCACCGAGATGTTGTCCCTGTCAACTAAACACATTAATGAAATGACATGAAAGTAGGTTTGAAATGATTGGCTGGGTGAAAGCATTTTATTGTGGAATTAATGTTATTATTGTTTTTAATTTTACATGAGATCTTAATACCTTGTTAAAAAAAATTTTATTGCTACCCTCTCATGATATTTAATTATTTGTTCTTAAACAAATTGAGTCTGCGCTTGTCTTATGAAATGTGCTAGATAAATAAATGTGACTTGACTTGTGTATACGTGTTAGTCGGCTCATCGTGTAGAGACTTGTTTCCGGTACTCGGTACATGCGAATGTGAACCATCAGTAATTGTTGAGCATTTTCAAAGTTTTTATAAGTGTGGAAGACTTGAAAGACAGTGGCTACATAATTGCCTGTACTATGTTTAAAAAGTTAAAAATAATGAAAGTTTTAAAGTCAGAAAATTACAATGTTTTACCCTAAATGGACAAAGTTTAAAATAAATATGTTTTGACAATAAAAACCATGAAAGTCTGTAATTATAGCCTTGATACATTTGAAACTTGCAATTACTTAGTTTTCCAAAATATGTATATGTGTTTGACCATTTAAGACTTAACCCCAAGCTCAAAACTCTTCATATTAACATCAATGAATCAGGACACTTATTCATCTTTCAAATATGAAATATATTTTTTGTCACACATAAAAATAACACACCAGTTCTATAAAAAAAAAACACAGCAAACCGATAACCAGTTAGGGTTAGTTAAAAGTCTTTTTAGTCCTGAAGGTGCTCCCGGATTTGCTCCTTTCAAATATGAAATATATTGTTTGTCACACATAAAAATAACACACCACTTCTATTAAAAAAAACACAGCAAACAGATAACTAGTTAGGGTTAGTTAAAAGTCTTTTTAGTCCTGAAGGTTCTTCCGGATTTGCTCCTGCAGGGTAAACTTCTGGGATTCCCGCCTCTGTTGGCGGACGTGATTTTTGATCCTCTCCTTCATGTAGGAGAGGAAGTCCACTTTAACGTTCGGTGGAGTCCAACCACGCGGCCACAACATATGACGGACCCCCTGCCCAATGATCCTCAGAGCCTTCTGCTCTAGATCATCGCAGCCTGAAAAGACAATGAAAGAAAAAGAAAGAAACAAAGTTATTTCTCAATTTAGTGTCCAGGTAATACTGTGACAGGCTAAGTGAGAAACGTATTACAAAACAAAATGACAGTGCATGATTTAATATTCAATGCAAACCACTGTCATATACATAGCAAAACCCCTGTGTCAGCTGAGGAATGAGCGCTAAAATATATATTACTTTTTACTTTCATTCTGTCGAGTTGGAGGTTCACGAAGGCCATCTGCCTGGGGGACAGCTTCATGTTTGCCCTGTAATCCAGCCTGGCCTCGTACTCGTGGATGTCGTCCTCCAGGTCGGAAACGTTGGCGGCGAGCGACCACCTCTGCGAGGAGGCGCCGGGTTGCTCCTCGTCCGAGGAGGAGGAGGCGCCAGGTTGCTCCTCGTCCGAGGAGGAGGAGGCGCCAGGCCAGGTTGCTCCTCGTCCGAGGAGGAGGAGGCGCCAGGTTGCTCCTCGTCCGAGGAGGAGGAGGCGCTGGGTCGCTCCGCCTCAGAGACACCGGGTCCCTCCGCCTCTCGCCGAAGTCCTCTACCCTTCTTCGGACCTCTTCCATTTCTTTCTGGGTGCTGTCTCTCAAGGAGCGAAACATGGTTTCGAAGACCGACTGTAGAGCCTCCGTCCTGGCCTCCACCGTTATCAGTCTTTCGTCCGTCTCGCTGTCCATTTGCTGCAACGAGAGAAAAAGGCCGGCACGACAGTGTCGTACGATTATTCCTGTGACATATAGACCGATGTAATGAAATTTAATAACAATTTCTGTAGTGAGGCTATCATATTGGCCCAGTTTTAATTCTTTTCATTTTAAATTATTCCAAGACAGACATAGATGCTTAGAAGAAATCCAGCTAGGACTAATGATTTATGTTCAGGGTTCAAGACAGAAAACACTAACCTTTGAGTTAAAAGCAGCTTTAAAAAGTTAGAAGAATAAAAAGAATCCAGCCTGTAGGAGAAAAAAAAAGATCAGAGAAAGCAAACTGGGTGAGGCAGACATTTTCATCCTCAAAGTGCAGTTGTAGAGAGGTGGGACCAGCTCCATTTGAAAGCTGTGGACAAGACCCAGAGAAACTGGATCCCCAGTGGGGTGCACCAGGCAGAGCAACGCTGGGCTGCTGGCCTCCTGGGACCCAAAGGGAACGTTTCTCCCGGCCCCGAGTTCCTCCCCGGGAAGCCAGTACTATCGGCAGCTATGCTGTCGCTTTCCTGGCTCCACCGGGGTAGGAGGGAGTCTGGGTAAGCAGCACAGGGCTGCTCCCCAGGTCCCTCCAGGAACCCATGCTACAACCCACGCTAAGAGAAGAAAGGCCATGGGGGCCAAACTTCCCATACTACCCACAAAGCTACCCACCCTGCCCCGGCCTATTTTAAAGTATCCCCTGTGCTCCCAAATAAATGCAACGCACAGCCCCAGGGAGATACCGCCTATAGAGGTTTTTGGAGAGAGAGAGGGGACAGAATAGGAGAGAAAGGTTTGAAAGTCATACTCACCAACGATCAAGCCGTCTGAGCAATGTCTGACTGCTTGTTCCTAAGCCCAGGGTCTATTCTGGCAATGTTAACCTCAGTCATGGTGCTACAGGGGTTTGTGGGCGTGTGCTGTGTTGTGTTACTTTTCACACCTTCCCTTTGTTGTGCGTGAATGGCCAGCGCCGCTAAGCATGCTGGGTAAAAGGGAGAATGGGGCGAAAAAATGGGATTCAAACCAGTGCCCACTGGAACACAAACACAGCGCCTTAGACCGCTCGGCCATCCCGACTGTTGTCATACAGCTGCAAGAGATTTATATTCAAAGTTGTGGCATTTACAGGCGAGTCAGGACGGGAGAACGGCGGTTTGATCCAAACCACTGTAGCTGAACAGGTTACGGTAAAACACCAAATAACTGGGTTTGAGAGACACGTAAAGAGCAGAAATACAGCTCAAAACGGACTAACACTGAATCAAAAACATCATGCACAAATTTATCAGACATTAATGAAATGGATCTGGCTGACAAACTGCCTTTATTTTTTTTATTTTTTTTAAAATCCTTTTTATTTGAGTTTGCACAATACAGTACATACAGTTCAGATGAAGAATGTGTTCTCTTTTTTCATTAACAAAGAACAAACAAACCAAAAATGAGTCACTAAAAATAAAACTAAATAGCAGCAGAGATGCAAAAATAAATCAATAAATAAAAAAAGAGGGGTTCACAGTATGTTCCAGTACAGTGAGTTTAGTCCAGCCACCACTACACAAAGTGTCATGTGATCATAACAACAGTTTGAATTACAGAGAAATGTCCAGCTTCGACATAAATGAGCCAGATCGGTCGGTGGGAATGTAGTTTTGTTTAGGACCGGTAACCAAATGTCCATAAACCCTTCAGAGTTGTCACACAAAATGTATGTTAGCCTTTCAAAAGGAAGTATCCTTAGTACTTCTGTGTACCAGTGTTCAATTGTCAGAGTGTCACAGTGGAAATCCAGAAATTTAAAATTCTTTTTCTAGCTACGTAAAGGAGGGTTTCCACCGAGTCGGAGTGGTCGTCGTCTCTGGCGTTGTCCGCTTTTGCAGCCACAAGAGACTGAAAGGTTGAAAGCTCCAACTCATATCCAACAAGTCACTCGATTCCTTTTTTAACATCAGTCACATATTTTTGTATGCCGACACATTTTCCAGAACGCGTGTGCGTACGTACCCATTTCAGAGTCACATTTACCACAATATGGAGAGCTTAGACCGAGCTTGCTTCTCAGCAGAGGTGTAAAGTGGAGACTGTGTAATATTTAAAATTGTGTTTCTCCATCAGAGTTGCAGCTAACAATCTCAAGTGTGTTTTCTGTCAATGACATAATGCCTTTATGAAATCTCATCTCGGTACACTGACAGTAGTAGTCAGTACACTCTGAAAACTGATAAAATAAACTCTAAAAACATGACTGTGAAACACTAATTGATATATCTTTAGGTTTCATCGATCATAAATGGATCATTTGACGACATGACGTGAACAAAACATTTGAACATTGAACATTTAATTTTTCTTAAGGTGTTTATTCTCCTTTTTGGGAGCATTTTTAAGTTTTTATAGTCCGTTGTACAGTTTGTATTGTGACTGTCGAGATTTTTTATTCACCTCCAAATGCTGTCTAAAACAAAAGCACACAAGAAATAACTGCTTAACTGCAGCCAACATAAAAATCTCTCATGGACCGTTCGTCCTCCTAGTGGGGTCTATTTTTTTAATCGTATTTTTTTATTTATTTTTTTTCGGTGTCCTACTTTGGGATCACAATGTATTTTTGATAAAATCCCAGCTGCAGGTCCAACTTTGTTTTCCAGGGTGTTGCTTTAGAGCTCAGGACTGAATGCAAAATGGTGGCGAGTGGTTTTTTCCGCTGCACTGGGTGTGAACTATTGTCCCCCTCCTCCAGCCGCAGCACCTCTTCTTTCCACTCCTGCAGTGCTCATCTCTCTAGCAGACTTTGCTCTGACTGGTAAGGTGACCTGACGACAGCGAGGCTTTTCCGATAAAGTATTCCCAGATCTCCAAGTACAGGTATGCAGCTCTAGTTATCTAGTTTCATTTGTTTTGGATGTTACAACTGCCTTTTTACGTTGCTTTCTGCCTAGTTTCTGTCATAAGATTCGCACTTTTGTATCTACAGCCAATCTTTGACTCCTGTTTGTCTGTAAATGGCTAAAATTTGACTAGAACTTTGCTTTTAAATGCTCTGTTTACTTTTTTTCATCAGCAGCCTTTTTTATGTTTTCATTTTCTCTCTATGCTTCTGTTAATTTGTGTTTTGTTCATTTAGCACAGCGGAAAAATGTAAATAGTTGTTTGAAAAATCAAAATAAAATACAAAAAAAGGTTCTAACTCCGCCTGGGGACCGCAGTCCCTAGCTGGTCCCAAGCCTGGATAAAGGACGAGGGGAAACCTGTCAACGGGGCATGACATGATGTGTGCCGAAGAGCCTGACGTGTCTCTTTGGCCCGCATCATGATGTGATGTGTGCCGAAGAGCCTGACGGTCTCTTTGGCCCGCATCTCAGCCCGCAGAGGTCACACAAGCACCATTCACATATGCACGTATTCCTCTCGTCCTGACGAGTCCGTAGACACCCGAATCATCCTCCTATGACCTTCCTGTCAAAAGTTACGCAGACATAAAGACCATAAATCACACCTTTTTGAGCAAATAAAAGGATTTGTATTCACTTCAGCAACTTGTACGTGGAAAGTGCCGTCGGACCCGATGCAGGGAGCAAGATACAGTTCCAACAGACACACACAGAAAATTTCATCTCTCTACCTGTCAGCATTCCAGAGTTATGAACTTGAATTACAGCTGCTCTGTCATAGCACTTACAGGGTGGAGGTTTCAGCACATGCGCTTGGGGGAAATGGCACCATCTAGTGGATAACAACTAAAATTGCTTTGGCCTTCCACACTTGTGCAGATTTACTGAAGTGGGGAGCTTTCAGCACCTGCTTGGGGAAATGGCACACTAACAAAAAGTTTCAAAAAATGGTTTTCAAAACCACTACCAATCGACTCCAAATTGCCTGAAACGTGCTCCTAACCACTTTCCCAAAACCATTTTTTTGGCTTCCACACTTAGTCAAATTTCAGGTTCCGACCGGATCCCATTCATTTCAATGGGGGAATTTCTGACCCGGATATCTCCGGAACCGAACCTCCTGGACACTCGGAACCAAGCTCCGTCTGCCATAATTCGACCCTTCTGAACACGCCAGTCTTTTCCCTGAGTCTCTAGGACCTTCCTGGCCCGAGATATGGGCAAAATAATAATTTCAAAGTGTTTTTTTGCGAATAACTCCGCCCCCCTACGTCACACAAGCACCATTAACATATCCACGGATAGATCTCCTCGAGACGAATCCAGCAACACCTCAACCATCCATCTATGACATTCCTATCGAAATATATACACGATTAAATTTAAAACCATCACTCTAGAGTTATATAGTAATGCCATATATATTAGTTTTCAATCGAAAAATTTTTAAAAAGCGAAAAAACTTTAAAAAAAGCAATTTAAACAGTATATATTGCAAAAAATGCTGCAGAAAGCTCATTTGGAAGCTGGCTGTCAATGATTACACATCTCTTGGACCACTACAGAGCAAACATCTGTTTTTTTCTTGTACTTTTTCATATTGTATACACTTCTGCACAGTATTTACTGTGTTTTTGTGCCCTGTTACTGCACTATAGTGTATTTTGCTCTGTGTATTTTTGCTGTGTATATTGCTGTTTTTGCACTGTATACACTGAACAATGGACTGGCGATTCTTGGCATATGACAATGCTGAAGAGCTCAGCAAGCTATGGTCAAGCTCTGCCAATGTGGAGGACTTTTTGGCCAAGGAGGAGCGACTCACCTTTTTGTCCACCAACATGGGGGGCCCTGCAGGCGACCTCAACCTGCAGTTTGATGTGGATGGCATAGTTGTGCAGCTGCACAACATGGCTGCAATCACAGCACCCATCCACCGACTGAAGCTGCCTCTCTTCTACAACCGTGACCTGGCCCCACACTTTCCACTGCTGAAAAAGCACATGGCATTAGCTGATAAAACTAGTGCACAATTGAAAGCACTCAACAATGGAATGATGGGGGTCTGCATAGCGACCACAGATGGGGGCTACAATTTAAATCTGACGTGTGTTCCAAAGCGTTTATCGGCCATTCCAGACACAAGGTACAGCAACCCCATCTGGACCAAATCAGAAATCGTGGAGTTGTTAAACGGGGTGGTACAGAATTTTAAGCGGCTGCTTAAAAGCCTCCCCTTGGAGGAAAAATGACGGCCTTCACTTCAGAAGACTGTCTTTTCTGACCTGGCCCACGCACAGGTCCTCATCCAAGACCAGCATTTTGTGCTCTCTCTGTTGGACCAGGCTGTGAGCCAGTCATCAGACAACTGCCACTTTCATGTGATCATGTCCCTGCTGCGCTTTGGCCAAAGGAGCCCGCGCATTGATGTGACTGACATTGTGGACGTGGCAGGGGTCAGGGCCATGTCGGTCCATGCGGCCTGTAATATAACACCTGTGGACCCGAGCTTCATGCTATTGTGGTCCAGAGCAGGGTTACAGGACCTGGCAGGGAGGGGTGGAAATCTGTTCAGTGTGCTTGGCATGCACGAGGCTGCAAATTTCCAGTCCAACCTGGATGGGAAGCCCATGGATTGTGCTAGGGACCTCCGCAAGTTGTGTGTGCCAAACAAGATAAACTTCTTGCAATTATATGTTGACTCCCCCCATGTCCACCTGAAATCCCCCTTCAAACATCCGGTGTCTGGCACCATCGTAATGGCGGGACTGTCGCACCCAGAGTTCCACAGTGCGATGATGAGACGTGCTGTCAATTACATCCTACACATGAGGGACCTGGTAGACAAAGTCCCATGTGCCATTGCCCTCCGTGTTGAGATGGTTGCCTTGTTTGGGGGGACGGAGAGAGTGCCTTCGGTCCTGGACCCAAAGAAATTCTTTGACCGTATGCAACTTTACACTCTGCTCACCAGAAAACCCATGATTGTCCCCTTCAAATTGAAGGATGAAAACTTTTACGTTGAGAAGGAGGACATCGTGGGAATTCTCCATAAGCTCATGAACCACTTTGTTGAAACGCTTGAAAACCTCTTCAAGTCCAACGCTGGAAAGGGGGGCTTTGATGCCTCGTGGAAGGCGTATCAAAGCGAGCTGGCACTGGAAAAAGTGTTTTATGGCCACCCACTGTCTCCCTGCGACACGCAGCTGAGTGCTGCACTGGGGACGAGCACCACGAGGCCGATGTCCCTGACATACTGGAGGGTCTTCATTGGTGTCTCGCCTCACTCGGCAGCTGCTGCGTCCTCTGACCCTCCACCTCTGTCAAACTGGACGAAGGATTACCTGCAAATGCGCAGAGTTGAGCGCATTTGGCCACTCTGTGACGTTTTGCAGGCCGAGCCACTGCTGGTGGGCGAGGCACTTGTGAATCTGTTCTTCCAGGACCTATACAAAACGGACAGGGGCTTTGTGCTTGGACACCTGAAAGTGGGCCAACCTCCTCCCGGGACCATGAAGGGGACGATGACGGTGGCCGCTCTTGCCAATGACCTGGCGACCAGGGACTCCTTTCCGGCACCATTCGTCTTCCGGCGGGCAAGACAGCTGGTTCAGGCTGCTGGGAAGGATGTGGCAGAGTGCCTGCAGCTGGGCTTTGCAGTCCTGCAGTTGAAGTACTTCCCTGCCATCAAATACAGGGATGTAAGAAAGAGAAAGATCCTGACATGGAACTTTCTCGATTACATCGAACTGTATGATGGCAGCAGTGCCCCTTCAATTGCAGGACTTGCAGGTGCGTTGACAGGTGACGTCAGTGTAGAAATAGAGCGGCGGAACCTGTCGTACCACCGAAACCTTGAGAGGTACATCGAATATGGGATGCCCTGGATGGAGGCCTGCCTCGCACGACTCCCAAAGACACTTGGTCGTGCAAAGACCCTTAACATCCTCACCTTCCTATCCGGGGTGGGGATGTTAATGAACGGTGACTATGTTTGCTACAAAGAGTTGGGCAGGCTCCTGCAGGAAATGCAGTTTTCCCAAGCCCAGCTGCAGGCACTGAACATCCAGTCAAAGTTTCTGCTGCCAAAAATCTTTGGCCTCTCTGTGTGGCACCTGCATGACAACATTCCTTATCGCATGGGCCCTCCTCCCAAACCTCTGACTGGAAAAATCTTCCATGAAAAGGAAAGGGAGGAACAGCCCATGGATGAGGATGTGCAGGCCGCTGACCCGGATGAGGTCCGGCCAGATACCTCCAGGGGGGTGTTTCTGGCCGCGAATTCCAAGAAACATTGGACGGCAGCAGAAATGGCAATGGTCGACTTCAGCCTTGGTAGAGTGAAGGCCTACCATAACTACCTACACACATGTAGGGAAACAGGTGTCCCCGCAAGGACCTGGAGTGCCTTCATTCACAAGTGGCAGCTGATGAGGACCAAGTAAGGAGTCAGATGCCCCATAAGTCTCTCTTTTGGAGACTCTCTTTGAGTTTTTGCTTTTTTTTTTTTTTTGCACAGATACACAACCATAAACACTCACATTTACAAACACTGCACACACCCACATTACACTTTTATTGGTACACATTTGTTGTAAATAGTTGCACATTTATTGTTCCTTAAAAAAAAAAAATAAATCCTCCCACATTGGACTCTACCTTGACGTGGTGTGGGGGCTTACGTGTCCCAGTGGTCCTGTGGACTCTAGTCATGGCCTCTACTGAGCAGAGACGACTGCTCAGTTGAGGCCATGACTAGAGTCAACAGGACCACCGGGACACAACCAAAGAGTCCAGAGCTACCTGCAATACTACTTTCTGTTTTTTTACTTTTCAGACGATCGGGTTTCCCAGAAGACCGAACGCGTCGCCGTCGTCTTCCTCAGATGTCCCCGTCGTCACGATGAAGACTCTGCTGAACTGTTGGTTGCTGGGGTTTCTTTGAAAAATAATCAATAAAATAAACAGCAATAGATATCAAATGGATGGATTTCTCTTCATTTCCTTACTTTATGAGCATCGGTTTAACATGCAAGTACCACATTACGGTTGCAAAATTTGCATGACTTCATACTGCACAACATAACATGTCAGCATGGTTTCAGTTGTGCAAAATGTTTATATGTGATATTTCTGTCTTTATTTGTCCTTTGAAAAAGAAAATGAGCGATCTGGAGCATCATGTGAAAATGACTCTTACCTGGATTCAGACCCCGGCCTCCTGGGTGACTGGCGGTCACTCTACCAACTGAGCCATGCCGCTGTTCATGTTCATGAATTCCCAGATAGACCTTTTAAACAACATCATGTGGCTCACGATTAAAAAAACAACGCGAAAGATGCTTTAAAAACAATGAAAAACGTTGGTCTGAGTCTGAGAATTGTATGAGCGCTTGTGGAGATCTCTTCATTTGTTCTGTCTGCAGTGAAAGCACCTTTGAGGGGGTCCTTCAAATGAGGGAGACATTTTGTGCAATACATCAGGTATCATAAAAGTCTTTCCCTGTGGAATTCAAGTCTGATATTGTGTGTGCCTGTTCAGAACAGTCCACTGAAGCACCGTATCTATTTTCAAAGCTCTAGCACCGTGGGAAGCCTCTTTTTTAGCACTGAGGCCTACTCTGAGTTATGAAGCCTGAGGCCTTCCAACGTGTGAAAAATCCTTCCTGCTGGGTCATTTTTGGGTCTAGAGACACCAAATCGCACACGCCGCTAGTAGACCGCCCCGTGAACTTGCGTATTTATTTTCAGAAAGCTAGGCCTAAAGGGGACCGAGCGGCGGCGTGTTTCTCACTCCACGTTTGACCCTTTAATGTTTCCAAACGGGATGAAAAGGTCAAAATCTCACACATTCCTTCACCGATTTGGACCAAACTTCACAGGACAGATGTAGAGGCTACCGTGAATGCGCATGCACCTTTTCAGACCTCCAGGGGCCACAGAGAAGGAATGAGGGGCAAAAAGACACGTTTTGTCATAGTTGTCCCTCTTTTGCTCTCATTTGTCTTCTGTAAGCCTCAGAGAGCTGAAACCTGGGATCCTGCACCTCTGAACCGTATAAAATCAAAATCCGGTGGAAGTTTTTTGCTAGCCCCTCCCAAACATGAAGTACACCGGGAAGGAGCTAGAGACTTGTGCTTCGGACCGACAGTTCACCCAGGTGACCTGAATCTCCCCTGAAAGTTTCAGCCGGTTTGATGCAAAAATGACCGATTTACGGGGCTTCTTTGTCTAAAAATGACAAACTTTGACCCTGCGCCACGGGTCACTGGAAGGTCACAGAGACACCGATCCACCACAGTTCAGCTCCAAATATAGCCTAGTATAACATACTGCAAGATCTGCCCCTGGGTCCCGGTGGAAAAATCTGACCTAGATTTGCTCTTTGAAAATCCGGTCCTCTGACACTCTTAGACCCCTATAGCCTTTTGCCGGTGGAACTGGAGTGTCATTTTTTGCCCCCAGTGAGCGTGCATGTAGAATATCAGCCTCCTGGGTCAACAGGGGACCAGACAGTAGCATGTTGAAATTTGGAAGTGGGCCCTTTAACGCCCGACATGTTTCTTTGGCCTGTATCTCGGCCCCCTGACGTCACACGAGCATGATTCACACATCCACGTATTCCTCTCGTCCAGACGCGTCCGTAGACATGTGACCCAGAGCCCTAGAGATAGTAAGAGTTGCGACACTCCCATAGGGTGCCGTTGTACGCTTTCTTTCGGTCTATTTCCAGGTTGTGGAGGCTTGTTTAGTTCCAAGCACCGCTTCGACAGTGACAGCCACCGTTCATTTGCACTGCAGGTTGTTGAGTATATGTGGAGGTAAGTTGATGAAATGCCTACCTCTTTTGAATTGTCAACTGCCTATAATTTATCAGAGGCTCTTTATGATGCATATGCTGAGCTTTATTTGTATTTGCGCAGCGTAATTATACGTTTTTTTTATCTTGGTAGACGACCGAATTTCTGCTACTTTTTTTTAGCTCGACTCTGCTGTTAGCTGTGAAGTTGTCTCCAGGGATATATTGACGGATTAATTGTTGATAAGTCGCTACCTCTTTTTAATTTTAACGTCTTTATATTATATCAGAAGCCCTTTGTGGTGCATACATTTATCTGTATTTGTGAATATTGGCAGATGACCGACTTTCAGGCATTGCCATGTGCTTGTTAGCTCTTCTTTGAAAGCTACCTAGCTACATCGCTACCTCTTTTTAATTGTCAAGACTACGTCCTTTATGTGAGACCCTTTATAATGCATAAACTTATACTTGTAAGTATTTAACTGTAGTCAACATCCAGCTTCAAGAGGCCCCAGACATTCCACAGGAACATCATCTCACAGGAAAAACAAAATTCTCTCCTCTCAGAAAGCTTAAACAAACAAACTAAGAGCCCCAAAGTGGATTTTTATGGCTTCAGAGACATCTGCACCTTTCACCAAAAGCCTCGTAAAATTCATTTACGGTGACCTGTGATCTGACTAGGAGAAAACCCCCCTTTTTCAGACTCTCACATGGATTGTTGTATTTGCATGTTTTCTTGTATTCCTACCTTCACGAAAGACACTAAGACCCCTTGCAGAGAAGTGGAAGGGGACACAAATGTTTCACACCTTCCTAAATTTGCATCTAAAGGACTGTTTATTCCCTTTTGGTTCCTATCCTTTGATTAACTGAACTCATCTTCACAGACGCCATGCAGTCTCCCTCCCTCACGATCAGATACTGAGAGTCATAAATATCTAAGGACCTTTCCGTCACCCCGGGAGGGCTGCAGAAAGACACTCAGTCTGTTTGATGCCAATAAGGACTCTCTTTCTAAAAATCATGCTTCTGAAATTTTGTTTGTGATTTTGAAGATATCAAAGTTGAAATAATAATTTGTTATACATGTTAGTCCAACTCCGACGTCTCTAGCATATTTCTGTCCTGAGATGTTAATTCTGAAAGTTTATTGTCTGCCTAACCCATTTCTTCCACAGTTCAACATTGCCCCCTATTGACGTCGGAATGCCATGACATTATCAAGGATTTCACTGAAATTAATCATAAAATTGTGTTTTATACAGGTCGAAAAGAGTTGGAAATTGTTTCTTTACCTCCTTATGTACACCATGTTGTCTTATGTACACTGTGACCCACATAATCATTAGATAGAGTACACAAACCTATGATTAAACAAATAACTCACATATTTTTAGTAGCTAGAATGTTCTATCGTGTTATACACTTTGGTTGTGTTAAAAGTAGTGTCCTGGATTATGACAGAGTAAACAGATCGTTTTGTTTGCGCGCTTTAATATTTTTAATTCACTATCTGATCGGCTCTCATCTCCTATCCGGAGCCCACAGGGAGGGGGACCCCCAGAGTGTCAGACTCGCGCCTAAACTCCTAGGTCCCCTCCTCCTCTAGCCAAAACTATAAGAAGCTTCACGTTTCTTTGTTCGCTCTCTTTTTCGCCTTGTTCGACCCTTACGATCTTAAACTACGCTAAGCGAATCTTCCTTTTTCTTTAGGCGCGCCCTGTTTGTTCTTTTTCCACTTTCCAAACTTCGCGGTTATAGAGGCTGGCACTCTATTAGCCACAACTTCTTACTCAATTTTTCTTTTTGTTCAGAATAGATATTTTTGCTCATCTCCAACAACCAGATCTACAATTTTGTTTTATTTACGATTTAATTTTGATAGGAACCAATTCGATTCTGTTCCGTCGCTTTTATCATTCCCCGCTGAAGAGTTCCAGTCTGTTCGGCCCTCACCTATACCTGACCGGCAGAAATAGAACGTGAGCCTTCAGCCTCCAAATAATTATTTTTGACAAAATCAACCCAGAAGGACGCCGGCTGTTTCAGTCCTCGCCACCGCCAGCTGACCACCAGACGAACCGGGTCAAGCCAGACCCCTAGGACACGACGACGAAGCGTTGCCATAGCAGCCAAACAGCGCAGCTCCCGAGCCGACTCTCGAACTTGTAGCAAGACTGCAAAGGCCCTGGAATTCCTGAGCTGATCAAAACTCAGATAAGCTCTCCCTCTCCAGCACTGACCAACACCCATCTCTATAGGAGGATTGAGACATTTGTATTTCTGTAGGTTTTCATTCACAGAAGGATGGAGCTCCTGTGAACATTTAAACCCCTGGAATAACTTCTTCTTTTTAAAAGACAATGACTTTCAATTATATGCTATGGATGCTTGTTTAATGAACTTTCATGCTAAAATCCCTTTTCAGCTTTAGGAGACCCTCAGCTGGAGACGTCTCTGCATTCCACAGATCAGATAACAAGTCGTAAAACTTTATGGCAGGAGGCTGGAACAGAGAGAGACACACTCTTTAACTGAAGAGACTAATTACTTCAAAGTTCATATTTCTAAAATTTATTTTGTTCTTTCCTGATTACCAAAGTTATACTGAGATTATGTTGTACATCATATCCAAAATTGACGTTAATATCTTTGACAGAAGCCTAGATATGGAAATGCCTGGTTAATTGACCTCTGCCACAGGATTTTGGACTGAATTCCCTTATTAATCTCTGAATTTCCTCTCCATTTAGGTTGAATGATGACCATTGTATTTACCTGTTACCAAATCTATGACTTGTTGTTATATTTTCACTGTGATACATATTTTTAATGTCATAAACATAAACATATAGTTATGAATGAAATGATTCACATCATATGAACATATGTATTAATCTACACATTTCACTTTCACACAACTGAATATGGTGGGATAGACAGATCGTGTTTTGCGCGTTTAATATCATATTTTAATCCATTCTGGACTCCTCTTTCTTCTCTACTTTGTGAGAACAAAGAGATTCCAAATTCCACCAGACTCGCACCTAAAAGTTCTCTCTCTCCGCCCAGGTCCTCCCCTTAGCTGGACCCACAGATAAAGTCAGCCGTAGCCCACATTTTACCCTCTCTTACCGACTCTTCTCTCTTGCCTCTTACGTACCTTACCCTCTCTTCCTCATCTGGCCCTGAGCGGCCCACCAAAGTCTCTCTCATTTTTCTCTATCTAAAGTGCGTTTTTTTCCTATCTTTGAAATTCCCTCACCATCTAAGTTTGTTAACTATTTATCTTTTAACATTTTTGTAACTTAAGGAGACATTTTGCTCGTTATTCGTTTTAATCTGAAGAACCGATTCAGAACCAGCATTTATTTTTCTTAATTTCGACCGTTTTTCATCAACACCCGTTTTTCTTGGCTAAAGCCTGAGAACCATCATTTTTAAGCACTCAGCTGAGAACTACAGAGACCTGCTGGATCAGGTCTTTGCATAGAACCGATCAACCCGCGGCAGGACATCCAGGCTGCCATAACGACGACACACCGCTCCGAACCTGCAGGTCCAGACCGTGTGCATAATCTGAAGGCCCCGTACGTCCCAGCCCCATGACGGTTCACTTCAATAACTCCAGCTGAGTTTGCTCTGATTCCATTCTATGGGTGATGTACTAACAGCTTGGTCAGTTAATTAATTTAATCAATTTATTCTCTTACAAATCATTAGAATTCTTAATCCAAATTACCGGTTACCTCGTCAGGTTAGCTCTGGCTAATCCTCACCATATTTCCTTCTCTCTCACACCTACTTCCACATCCCTCACACATGCACACATCACACACACACTCCCACATTCCACACACGCACACACACACACCATATCTACATTGTATATAGTTCACTTGTAATTATTTTCATAGAATAGTTAATAAATACCTCATTATAGACCAAATTACAGTCTTGTGTTTCTTTGTGTAGAATGTGGTCAATTTAAACGAGGATTCAAGACTTTTTGATATGAGATTGATCAAAATTTTTATGAATATTAATTTTTTTATTAAAATTAATTATTTCCCTAGAGATCTAGGGTGGTGCCCCAATTATTGATAACGAGAGCAGTAAATCATAACGTAGTACCGCTACAAACTCAACGAGGGCCGTTGCCACAGCAACCCGTCCCAGTCTCTGAGCTTCGTGTGATCCCTCTTCTCCAACGCAAAGTAAGACCAGCTGACGTGTGATCTAAACTAATGGTTGATGTCAAAAATAATAGCTTGATTTAATATTAATCACTCCGTTTGATCACTTACCGTCGTTCATATTCTAAATTGTTAAACTCCTCGATATTTGTTTTTCACGGTCTGATTACTCAGTGCCATAATCTCAGATTAGAAATGCAAACATAAATAATCTACACACACACACACACACACCCGCACCTACACCACACACATACACCCACAGCATTTATTCATTCCATATTTGTCACTGTATTAATTCCTGTGTTTATCATTATATTGGTTAATAAATATCTTTCATGTAGACCAAAATTACAGTCTCTTTTACGTTCATGTGTGTTGACTGGGGTCAATGTTTTTCGAGGATTCTCGACATTCAGATATTAGACTGACTAACTAATCAAATTTTTCAATCCATTAATAATATTTTTATTAAGATTGATTAATAATTTCCCGGTAGATTCAACTCCGGGTGGTGCCCCGATTACGGTAATAAACTATCAACGAGTGCAGACTTATTAAATTAACGTTTAATAAGGCAATATTGCTACATAACAAATGTATTTATTAATATCTATCGTATCTATCTATCTATCCACCAGTATCCCGAGAGCTCTCACTGAAGACCCTCATTGTTTCTCCCATTGTCAATAAAACATACTATTTCATTCATCAAAGCATAATGAGTTGTTATTCTTGAATATATATTTTGTGCATGTCTTAAAATGGTTATAGTGAGTCAACTCCTGCCTGGACACTATCTGCTGAATGGACTGTTGTTACTCTGCTTTTCAATAACTCCCAGACTACGGGTAAGTGAATCAGAGAAATATAGACATTGTCTGGAAATACAATAATCCAGCTGGGCAAAAATTAACATCTTCAATCATCTTACATTTCTGTGTAAAAGTTGATTTTCCATGCTAACACGAATGTGAAACATTTCCTCCAAAACCCCAAAAGTGTCTTTAATATGTCACCTTATGGCTCAAAATGTAAAACTGACATTTACATACATACTCCAATGAATTAATAATCAAACAAGTACTTGGAGGTGTGATTTTATTCCTTTTTTACCGTGAAATCGCCGCTCTCAGTCCCATAGAAGGAAATGACAGCGCTGCCTGTTTGGAACTATTCAGGCTTACATGAACCACGTGACCCCCCCGCTGCCAGAGCAGGAGTGTCGCAACTCTGACTATCTCTAGGGCTCTGATGTGAACCATCCTCCAGTGACATTCCTGTCCAAAGTTATGCAGACATAAATACCATAAATCACACCTTTTTGAGCAAATGAAAGGATTTTTATTCACTTCAGCAACTTGTACATGGAAAGTGCCGTCGGACCCGATGCAGGGAGCAAGATAGAGCTCCAACAGACACACAGAAAAAATTTCATCTCTCTACCTGTCAGCATTCCAGAGTTATGAACTTAAATTACAGCTGCTCTGTCATATGGCGCACACACACACATTTTAAGTCCAAAACACATGCTTTGGGGAACATAGCGCAAAATAGCGGATGTCAAGTAAAATGACTTGACTTTGCACATGACGATTAGACTGTTATTAATATTATAAAATAAAATAAAAAATTCTGTCAAAAGTGAGATTTGAACGAGCATTCACTGTAACACCAATGCAGCGCCTTAGACCACTCGGCCATCCCAGCAGTTAGTAGATGACTGTAAGCGATGTGTATTTAAAGAGACTCAATCTACAGGGACAGGAAAACAGCAGCTTCATTCAAGTAGCTGGACACCAAAGAAATGCTTTTGATAGAAACAGATGTACACACTAGTCATGGAGACAGCTTCAGCACAAGCAAAGCACCTTTAAACTCGGCTGTCACGCTGTTTAATGCCAGAAACGTCCGTTAGTCTACCGTGTGGTGCACACTCCGGACCAGTAGGCGGCGGTAATGCACCGGATGCCAACCGCCGTGAAACGAGAAGAAGAAGAATTTTGAACGACGCAGCCGTTTGAACCAAGCAGCCGTTAATGCAGCTCGTCCGAGAGGTGAGTTTTTTGAATTATTAGCACTTGACCGGCGAGTTTTGATCTTGGTTGGTTGAGCGTTGGAGGAGATGGCGGCGTCATCGGCTGGGATTGGAAGGAGTAAAAGTAATCGACAGAGTGTGGGGAATCCCAGTCGAATTGAAGACAGTTGAAGGAAAATGAAGGAACTCATCAATGTAGATCCCCAGGCTTAATTTTTTCATGGAGCCGACTCTTTCAATATTTTTTCTGTTAATTTTAGGGCAAATTTGTTTAATGTCTTGTGTCTCTGATGTCACTGAGTGGAACACGATGTAATTTGTTTTATTGATATTTAGAGTTTGTCACATTTAAACCATGTGTCTGTTTTCACTAACTCACTACGATTTGTTCAAGTGTATTTTGGGTTAGGGTTAGAAAGAAAACAAGTTTGTATCATGGGCAAATAATATGTATGGATGAGGAATTAGCAAAGTCATTTATGTACAGGGGGGCGAAGGGCTAACCCTAACCCTGGGGAACTCCATGATTGACAGGTTTGTATGATGATTTATGGTCATTAAAGAAAAATGCCAATACCATAGTCGTCTTTGTCAATTGCATCATGGATTTTATCGGTCAAGTTCTGCCATATTTTCCTTTCTGAATCCATACTGGGATGGGACAATGCTTGTCAAGATAGCTTGTGAGTAGTTTGTTGTAGACTTCTCTTTCCAGAAGTAATTATATTGGAGAGGGTTTTCAGAATTTTGGTAGAAATCCCATCTGTTCCAGCTGAGTTTGAACTCTTCACGATTACGATTATAGACTTCATCACAGTCAGTTGGATTCAGGAAGAAGGAGCCAAGCTAGTTGCCTGCCTGCCTACCTGATAGTCTTTAAAAGAGGCATCCTGAGGCTGACTGATTTTACTGGATATGTTACTACCAATGGAGACAAAGTAGTCATTGAATTTGTCAGCAAGACCGTTATTTCTGGTGACATTGCTTGTATTTTGACTATCACGGTCCGGCAACACACAAGTTTCTTGGCCTCTCTTCAAATTACTCTTGGAATCACCCTGTGATGCGTTTATGATCAATTCTGCATAATGATTCCTCTTTCTGGTATGTTATAAGACAGATTTTAATGTGCCCTTAGTGATCCATGGGTTAGGGTTAGTTGTGCTGCTGCTGCTGCCTATGATAAGTTTTCTCAGGAATGGTCAGTTATTTCTTTGGTTACTTCCAAAACAGCAATCACAACCTGTTTATTTGTAACTTTCTGTAAACAATAAAGAAACTACAACAGACAGAAAAATACTGAAATCTGAACTTTATTCAAAAACAGACAAAAGTTACGGTTTTACTTGGATAATGTCACTCGGACAGCCAGAGTTTAAAGGTTCGGTCGTAGGAGCTCGTGGCAATCAGCTTTCCGTCAGGGGACACATCAACACCCATCACCTGGAAACAAAAGCAGGCAGGTATCAAAGATGGTGTTCAACAGACCAATGAGAACGCAGCGTTCCAGCAGACCAATCTGTCCGTACCTTCCCCTCGTGTCCGGCCAGCGTCTTTAGCGGCGTCCAGCCTGGGTGACTCCAAACTTTTGCTGTGTTGTCATAGGCTCCAGTCAACAGGAAGTGACCGTCTGTGGCTACACACAACAAAGTGAGGTCAGAGGAGACAATGAAGGTAAAACAAAGGGAAACTAAAAGAAGGGTTAGGATTAGGGTTGTCAAAGATTTTCTCGAAGAATTTTTTACGCCAACAATAGACAATGTTTCTTACGTTTAAATTTCTTCCACTGTTGGGAAACTTTGTTCTGTTGATACATTTTTTAGTTTCTTACGTTGAAAACGAACAGCTGACAGCAGATTTTGGTGGGCAGGGACTGTGTAGAGGCACTTCCTGTTTCTCAGCTCCCACACCTTACAGGTGTTGTCACCACTTCCTGTTGCCAGGTGATACCTAAGAGAAAAACAATAAAAACAACAACATTTCAACAAAGTTTTAACATTGAAACATTTGTGCAGCACCTTGGTGTCAATCCAGTGTCAAAGGTTGAAGTTATTAAAAAAAGTTTCATGTAGATACATTTTGTCTTCTCTAAGCTGATAAATGTTGACGTCTCCTCTAACCTGATAAATGTTGAACCCACTGTCATGGAAACCAACAAAAGCATGTCAGTAAACTGGCTGACCCGTTAGGGGAGAAGTGCAGAGTGTAGATCTCCTTTAAATGTCCTTCCAGGAAAACGACGCAGCGTCCAGTTCGCAGATCCCACACTCTGCCAAATGCATCCAGGCCTCTGATTGGACGATGACCGAGGTGGGCAGCCACACAGAGAGAGAAAGATGATTGGTTCAGTGGCACGGGGTTGGGTTACAGAGACACCAGCAGTTTTATAGTAGCTGTAACTAGATCTACTGCCAGCTACTACATTCAGACAGGTTATTGCAGTACCAGTATCCACTAGCAGTAATAGTACAAAGAGTACATACCCAGTAGCAGTAGTATTACAGACAGTACGTACCCAGTAGTACGAGTACTAATACGAGTACTACTGGTACTGCTAAACATAGACCAGACTAAAATCATTGTATTTGGCCCCAAACATCATCGAAACTTGTTTTTAAAGCATATAGTTACTCTGGATGGCAAGACAATCAACTGGTCTAGTCTCTCAGTACTACTGTGAGGAGCACAGTCAGAGTTATCTTTGACCAGGACATGTCCTTTAACGCACACATCTGTAGGACTTCCTTTTTTCACCTGAGAAATATTGTAAAAATCAGGAACATCCCGTCTCAGAGTGATGCAGAAAAACCAGTCCATGCATTTGTTACTTGCAGGCTCGACTATTGTAATTCCTTATTATCAGGATGTCCCAGTAGTTCTCTGAAACATCTACAGCTGATCCAAAACGCTGCTGCCACAGCCAGGGTACTGACTGGAGATGGCAAGAGAGATCATATCTCTGCTACACTGGTTTCTCTTCATTGGCTTCCTGTTAAACCTAGAATAGAATTTAAAATCCTTCTTCTGACATATAAAGCTCTTAATAACCAATCTCCATCATATCTTAAAGATCTGATAGTACCTTATTATCCTGGCAGAACTAGTGGTTACTAGTTACTAACTGGTTAGAATTTCTAAAAGTAGAATGGGAGGCAGAGCCTTCAGTTATCAGCTCCTCTCCTGTGGAACCTGCTCCCAGTTTGGGTTCTGGAGGCAGACACCCTCTCTGTTTGATCTTCTAGTTAGGGCTGACTGGGTGACCCTGAGGGGGTCAGCTGGAGTCTTCCTCTTGGACGTCCCTTCGTTCTGCCTCTAGTCATGCTGCTATAGGCCTATAGGCTGCTGGGGGACCTCTCTGGATGCACTGAGCCCTTCTCTATCTACCTTTACATTTAATATGTATACCGTTATTGCAGTACATTCACTCTGTTTCCCCCTGTGCTATTTCTCCGAGTGTCCCTGGTCCCAGAGCTGGATGCTTCAGATCTGTGGTTGATGTTCCACCAGCTGGTCCAGTCTCCATCATGTCCACTGTGGGATGCTGCTGCTGACCTTCCTCCAGCCCTCTGCTTCCAGCTGCTCATTCCCACCAGTCTACTCTGCATCACTGTTTGAATTTTACTACCAGCTATATATGTAGTAGATTTAATGCCAGAGCTGTACACCACAACAGGAAACTATGGATCAGTTTACATGTTAGCTTCTACTTTGTGCTCAGATTTTTGATAGATAGGCCATCTATCTGATCATATATGTATCCAACTGTGTGATCCATGTTCCTTGTTCTCCACCCCCCTCTTCTCCATACCTCCCCCTCTACCCATCTACCTCAAAGACCACTGTCACCTTATTTCTGCTCTTGTAGTTCATATGGGCTCTGGAAAGTGTCTTGAGACAATTTGACTGCAACTGGTGCTCTATAAATTAAACTGAATTGAATATGTACCCAGTAGTAGTACTACAGACAGTACATTAGTACTAACTGTACTAACCCTAACCCTAACCCATACCCAGTACTACCAGTACTACCAGTACTACGTACCCAGTCGCCACCAGGGAACCGTCCTGGTGGAACGTCAGGTCGTGGACTCCTTTGCTGTGACCTTCCTGATGGAGGATTTCTTCCTGAACCTCGAGGTCCCACAGACGCCAAGAGTTGTCATAGCTACAAGTGCACACAAGTACTGTGAATCGGTACACACAGTATTACAATACACAGACTTGGTGTCACGACTCTGATTACTGTATCAGTACTCTGATTACTTGCTGTGGCTTACCAGGTCGTTCCCAGGAATCTTCCAGAAGGATGCCATGACACTCGAGACACTCGCTCACTGTGACCCTCGATGTCGGCCACCGGCTCATCGCTATGGTAACCAGACAGACATGATTATTGCTGATTCATGTTCTCTCATACTCTGTTTTGTTCTTTCCTCGCCCCCCCCTTTTTACCTCTCGAGGTTCCACAGCTTCACCGACCCATCAGCAGCACACGAGGCCAAGCTGACGTCTGATTGGTCGAGAGAGACTCCGGCCTGTGGACGGAAGACGACGGCACCCACGTTGGTGTTGTGTCCTTCAGCCAATCAGAGAGCAGGGACGGACATGGTCTCAGTTATAAGGGACGGTTGGTGACTAAATCGAATACCTGTATGTGTTAATAATTGTGTGAATAATTTATGAAAACAAGTAAATAAAACAGTAAAGCTCCGCTTACCTCTGAGTGTGCGAATCAGGCTGCAGTCTGGGACGGACCACAGCTTACACAGACCACTCCTAGGGGGCAGTTAGCATGTTAGCAGTGGGCTAAAAGTACACACAGTACAGACCTGTGCTGCACTCATTCACGCTAAAGCTAATGCTATCTTATGTCTGCCTGCAAGCTGCTCTCACACAAAGTACAACTATATACGTGTGCTAATGCTAGCAGTGGGTGGGGCTTGTACCAGGAGGCGGTGGCCAGCATTTTGGAGTTTGGGCTGAAGTGGCAGAAGCTGATTGGTCGATCGTCACCAATCTGACTGCAGAAGTTGTTTAGATTCTGAAGAAGAAGAAGAAGAAAAAATAAAACACAGTTTTTAATATCAGTACTTCATCAGTCAATCAGACGTCTGGGACACTGATCTGGTCTTTAACCAGTTTCTGCAAACTAGATTCGGGACGAATTCAAAAAATTCTAATTTAATGCAGTAACAGTAGATATAACTGAAAAAATGTGTTCATGAAATTAACCACAGGTGCAACAATGAGAACCATTGACCGTGAGCTGGAATCCAACCCCGCATCGGCGACTAGGACCATGCTCATGGTTAGCTACTACAATATGATATTTGAGCGCTCCCTCCTCATGTTTTCTCATGGTTTCTCACTAGTTTGGATTTGGCTGAGGTCAGTGTTACTGTAATGGTAGCATGAGGCGATACCTGGACCCAACAGAGGTTCCACAGCAGTCCAACTCCTCCAGGATGACACATCAATACCTGCCATTGTCAGAAGGTTTGCTGTGTCTCCCAACACAGTCTCATGGAGGAGATTCCAGGAAACACGCAGTTACTCTAGAAGAGCTGGACAGAACCATAGAAGGTCCTCAACCCAGCAGCAGGACAGGTATCTGCTCATCCTCAAAAATCTGAGGTCTTTGGTTCCACCCACCATGTCCTTGTGAGACCAGAAAAGGTGAATAAATCGTCTCTACACGCATGGTTCCACCATGAAGCATGGAGGTATGATGGTCTGGAGGAGGAGGGTAGATGATGGTCTCTGTTGGGGATAACCCAACCTAACCAACCCATAAGCCTGAACCGGCATGGCTACCACAGCATCCTGCAGTGACATGACATCCCATCAGGTTTAGGGTTAGGTGGACCATCATTTCTTCTCCAACAGGACAATGACCCCAAACACACCAACCATTTCAGGTTCTACCTCATGAAGCTCATCCAGAGAATAACAAGAGTGTTCAAAGCAGGAATCAGAGAATCTAAAATATTAAACGTGTTCTGACTTATTTCACACTTTGTTTTCTCCATAATTCCAGATGTTCATTCATAGTTTGATGAAATAAATAAACAGGGATAAAGGAGGATTCTATTTATATTGTACAATATTTAGAATGTTCATTTCATTTTATTGTTAATTATTATTAACATTATATAAACTATTATATACACATAAATTAACAATTAACATAATTTCATTCAGTTATCATTAGTCAAAACATCATGGATCAGAATGTCAGACCAGCTGTACCAACATCAGCCCTGATGGCAGCTGTGCTGTCTGATGCATTGATGGTTACATTGCTGTATGTTGTGCTGTCTGTTGTGATGCTGTGTTGACTACTTCATGTTTCTACTTGGGAAGTCCAGAGTAAAATTGTCGTCTCACCCTCAGACTCTTGTGCAACTCTTGCTGCCGAATCGTCCTGGTTGCCTCGGTAACATCTTTCTGAGCACGTGCAGCCTCCAGACGCTTCATCGCCCTGGTGGACCAATCACAGCAAGAGCTTGTGAGTAATAACCAAAGAGATTCTCCTGTGTGAAACAGTCCATCAGCACCTTTTCATTCAAATTTATTTTCCATGCTGCTTCATGGAGCTAAAGTTGGCTCAGCTGTGGGCGGAGTCATACATCAGAACGCCTTTTGAAAAATAATTCTTCACAAATCAAATCACTGCTTCATGAGGACGTCACCCAAAGTAAAGTCGAGGCTGACAGGCTTCATTATGATAGGATCTTTGTGTGGTAGTTAGGATCTTTGTGTGGTAGTTTGCAGAGAAATTTAGATTTCTGACACAAACAGCAGATGGATGACAGTACTTAGGGTTAGAACCAGCTCTGTCATAGGGTTACAAACTGTCAGAAAACCACCTGATGTTGGTCCTGGATGAATCCCTTCCCTCTATCTATCTACACATAACCTAACAAGAACAATGTTTTAGTGAAACACTTTTCATTTAACATTAAACTGCTAACTGGTTGCATAAATGCCCATTCAACTCTGAACAAATTCCAACAGAACAGTAAGCATCACCACTTGATCATCATACTTGATGTTGTTCAAAATGTCTTAGCTGGATTTCAGAAGAGACGAGTTTCTCCTTTTCCGCACAATAAATCAGAGTGGAGGTCTCACAGCCTCCACGCTGATCCACTCCTCTACTTTACGAAGCTCACTGGAACCTGGCTCGCCGTTCAGCATCCACTTCAACCAACAAGAACATCCACAACATCCACGTCAAACAACCGGAGCTTAATTCATCGGAAAACAATAGGAAAGATATCACTCAGCGGTTTATCTCTGCGCTCTCAGCGGGAAAATCGATCGAGACTAATACACGCATAGAACGTGACATTCTACTGGAACCTACAAAAGGTTCAGTGTTTCCTCTAGGACTTTTTTTCTGCAGACTGCAGGCTCCCACAGTCCTCTCTGCTTGAGCTGTAGTCTGAGTGATGCCTCCTCTGGTCGGTCTCTACAGTATTAAACAGGGAGAGGCTCCCCCTGCTGGAACAACCAGGAATTACAGCTCATCATTAACATACAAACACATTTTAACCAGTTAAATCATTTACCACACTTTTTGATTGACTGTTTCAATGACACATTGAGTACAACCTCTGACTGCTGAGCAGATGACACCAAGGTATATTCAGTTACTCAAACTTCAAACATCTCTTAGAGACAAAGTCCTGGACGACGAGCTGTAACTTTCTTCTTTCTCACCAAGACAAACTCAAATGACAGTATTCATCCACAGGCTACTCAGGACCACACTGTGGAACCAAATAGTTCCTCTGGATGGCATTACCTAGGCCTCAGTTGGCTGACAGCCAATCAGCTTTAGTACAATACATTTAATTAACCGGATTTGACAGTCAGTGTGAGCATCCATTTTACCCCCAGGAGCTTTTAGTGGTTTGGCCCACTAAAGATGAACAGAAGGGAGCTGATTCACTGGACATTACACATTATTTCTTAATTCACAATTATTTTTCACAGGAATAGATATTTAAGAACCTAACATGTATCCAAAAGACGAGCTAAAACACCGGATCTAAAACATGTTCTCTTGTACAACAGCCATTTTATATTTTACTGGATCACAACAGCAGATGTAAAGATTACGACCATTTCTGTGTTCTGTCTTGGTACTGCAGCTGAACCCAGCAGAGCTTCTGGGGTCCAGTCAGGTCCACTGGTGGGAAGAATAAACCCGAAACCAAACCCTAACACTAACCAACACACCCTAACCAATAAACCAACCTTAACCCTAACCTAATGTTAGAGTCTTTAGCAAACCCACATATCTAGCTGTGCACAGGCTAGCATCTGATCCTGGACATGAACCCCCCAGATATCTAAATAAAGCCCTTCTACCCCAGATATCTGAATAAAACCCTTCTACCCTAGATAAAGCTCCAATGATTAATCAAAACTATCCCCGACAAACACCACACCACATGGCCCCTGTCCTGTCTCTATGCTAACTCCAGCTAGCTCATCTCTGGTATGGTGCAGCTTATTGTGGGATGGCAGGTATCAATGGGCCAGGCTGACAATTGAGGCCAATATTCCTCATTTCATGATTATCGGTATCGTTATTGGCGACTATCACTGAATATCGGCCTCTTCTGCATCAGTCTGTGGTCAGGAAAGTCCCGCCCACAGCTCTATCTGATTGGTCACAACGAATGGCCAGCTACTGAAGGTGACTGTTCACAGACAGGAACACAGAAGAACATCATCAGACTGCAGCAGCTCCAAGGTAGCAGATGTTTTAACAGAATTTAAAATCAATCATTGCTGGAAAATCAAAGCAACTGATTGGTTCTGCAGGCTGAGGGCATCCTGATTGGTAGGGTTAGGGTTAGGGTTAGACAGGACTCTCTGACAGGTCAGTCTGTCGATGACTCACCGTGGAAGGGAGTATTTGGCCAACCAGAGCCGAGCATCCTTCAGGGAGGCGGAGCCTTCATGGTACCATGTCTGCTGGCACTGTGATTGGTCAGAGAGGAAACGTTAATCTGTGGTTGGTCAGAGAAGACTGACAGCAGAAAGAGGGTTAGGGTTTCATACAAAGTCAAAGTAAGGTGTGAGCAGGTGTGTTGGGTTTTAATGTGAAACACTCCATCTGTCACCATGGTAACCGATGGTTCATCTATCGGTCAGGGTTTTTCCAGATCTTCTCCTGATCATTCAGACTCAGGTTTTATCTGTGAACCTGTTCAATCCACTGAACAAAGCTACAGCAGGACAACAGAATGTTGCCATGGAAACCTGCATGTATTCAGCCTGTGATGTAGTAATAAATATGTTTAAATCTGTTTTTAACGTTTGGTCTGTTTACTCTGCTGGTAGATAGATCACTGATCTGATCAGATCATTGGATATTTCATATTTCTAACTGATCCTAGATGTCTCTGGATGTGCTGACCTCATCCTGGGATCTCTTGGCTCTCTCTTCGTCCTTCCTGGACTTCTTCAGAGCATCAGGGCCAACGACGGACAGAACGCTGCGCAGTCTGAATACAAACACAACAACAACAACTAACAATAAGAACTCTCTCTCTCAGGAAGATATTCTGATATGAACTACAGTAACTCCTCCTCACATTCAGCAGAACATGACTTTTCTTTATGGTTCTTGAAGACACTGAGGCTTCATCATTGCTAACGGATTGATTCCCTGCTGCATCACAGCATGTTTTATAAAAGCAGACTCAGGTTTTAGGGATCTCTGCTCATGGAATGTTTTAATCAGAGTGTTTCTTCACCTTCTGCACTTTAAATAGTCAAAGTGAAAGCTCTACAGTTTGTCCCACCTCTCCCGGCGGTCAGCTGGTCCCTCTCCGAACAGCGTGATTGGCTCTCCGAGCGCTCGAAGGCCCGCCTTCACCTCGGCGTCGTCGGTGGATACAGTGATCTGCCGCGCTCGCCGCCGCCGCTCGAACTCAGCGAGCGCCTCCTGCTGCCGCTCACTGACACGGTCCTCCATCTCCAGGGTTTCCCCTGCAAGACATCATGAGAAACAGAGTCCCATCAGAGCATCATGAGAAACAGAGTCCCATCAGAGCATCATGAGAAACAGAGTCCCATCAGCTGATCAGAGACCATGTGACCCACCCGATGAGATGTTGATGTTTCCTGCTTCTATTCCAGCTTTCACTGCCTCACTGCTTGCCATCGTGCTGCTCGCCGCCTCGCCTCTCAGACGCTCACGCTCCTTCTCCTCCAGGCTGCCGTAGAAAACACGAGTCTTCTTCACGGCCGGAGCCGCGTCCTCCTCGTCCGACATCTCAGCTGAGGGTTAGCCTTCTCCTCCTGCTGGACAGGAACAGCAGCAGTCAAACTGGGAGGAGTGGTTCCAGTACAGACTTCCATCATCAGACATCTCGGATATAATCAAACTGAAGTTTCTGCTTAAATTGTGTTTTTCTTTAATATTTACTTTCTGTTCCCTTCAGTGATAATGATAATACAGATGATGAAAATAATAACAATATCCCAAACACAGAAATGCTTTGATTTATGAAGTTACAAATAAATAAAAAGAGGATTTACAGAAACTCTGACAATCACTTCACATCGCTTTCATTCTATTCTTTATCTTTTACATGTTTTTGACTTTTTCTGCCGTTAGAACAACAATAGTTAATAATATGTCGTATTAAATGTATTAAATATCTCCTTCTTGCTCTGTCTTGTTTAATATAAACCCTTTTCATTTTTTAACATGTTTTTAATGTTCTGAAGCTGTGACGTTTGTAGAAATGTTAGATTTTACTGGATATAGTTCAGCCTGGGCCTGGGATCTTTCTGCATGGAGTTTGCATGTTCTCCCTGTGCATGCGTGGGTTTTCTCCGGGTACTCCGGCTTCCTCCCACAGTCCAAAAACATGCTGAGGTTAATTGGTTACTCTAAATTGTCCGTAGGTGTGAATGTGAGTGTGATTGTGTGTCTGTATATGTAGCCCTGTGACAGACTGGTGACCTGTCCAGGGTGTCCCCTGCCTGTTAAAGGGGTTAGGTAGGTTTAGGTAGTTAGGATTACTGTTGGGGTTGGGAAGGGTTAGGGGTTATTGTTTGGGGTTAAATAAGAATAATTCTGTCAGAAAATGATAAAGAATCATAAATAAACCGATCAGATGAAATTACTTCCTATCAGAACTCTGGTTCATTCACTGATTTTTCTAAATCTATTTTTAAATTAAAGCGGAAAACTACTGAGCACGCGCAGCTAGCATTAGCATTAGCATCGTAATAGCTTCAATCGAGACCCGTTGTCACGTCAATCTGCTTCACACGGAAAGACCTGAGTAGATACACCTGTGCAGGTGTGATTCGGGCCGCTAACGCCCCCAGTAGAAGCTCCAGACCGATTTATATCCACAGAAACGGACAAACTCACCGATAAACGAACGGAGCGAATACAGCTCTGGACCCGGATGTAGAAGGTGCTCCGCTTCCGGGTCATACAGTGCAGTTCCGGCGTTGCCAGCAGCAGTGGAGGAAAAATCTGCAAACAAAACAATAAAAATAACTAATAAATACACTTGAACCTGCGATTAACTCACCTGTCAGGTAAGGCTGCAGCTCAGCGCTCTGACGGCTAACGAACTCTGTTTCCGGTTAAACTCACCGAATTTACCGTTACCTGTTAGCTTAGCATCAGTCTGCTGTTAGCCGTTAGCTTAGCATCTAACCCTAACCCTAGTATTGTAGTACTTTAATACTGTAACTGTAGTACTGTTAGCCTTCACATTGGTATTTATTGTTTAAATATTCCATTACAAAATAATGATATTTAATAAACTCCATTATTGGTGTTTATTGTTTAAATATTCCAGACTAATGAATAATGGCTTCCCTCAGAAACATTCTGACACTTTATCTGCCATACATGTAAATTCTTCAGGCCATACGTGTCTGTTCTCTCTGAAACCCTTGCATCATATTTTTTTCTGCTTCTTCTGCTGTTTGACATTTAGAGTATCAATAAAGTTGATCTAAAACCTGTTTGTATTGACACACAGCAGGAAGCACATTCTCCTGACATATATGTGCAGTTCAACATACGTGAAGTGAAAGTGTTTGTTTCGTTTCAGGAACCTTCAGTGTTTGGTTTGATTGGAGCTGCTGTTGGTCTGCAGGTAAGAACCAAAGAACCAGGATGCTGAGGAGGAAACCGACTCGTCTGGAGCTGAAGATCGACGACACCGAAGAGTTTGAGAGTGTCAAGAAGGAGCTAGAGGTTGGAACCACTGATTCAACTGGAGAACACACACCAGGAACTGTTACCTGTAGAACACCTGTAGACTACCTGTAGATTACATGTAGACTACTTGTAGATTACGTGTAGATTACATGTAGACTACCTGTATTTTGCGTGTAGACTACCTGTACCTCTCTTACAGTCTTTCTAACAAACTGATCGTTCTGACAGAACTTTATTTAAATCTGAAATCAGTTTGTCAATAATGCGTTCTGATCGATCAGCTGATCGTAAATTTCTTTTTTCAGGCCAGGAAGCGTCAGCGGGAGGAGGCGGAGTCAGGAGGTGGTGTGGACCGGGCATCCGTCATCAGTGTTGACATCATTGGGGGCGGAGCCTCTGCGTCGGCCACATCAGCCACAGCGTCGAGGGCAGAACTTATCAACGAGCGAATCGGCTACAAGCCCCACCCCAAACCAGCAACACTGCCGACCTTATTTGGAAGTTTACAGTTTTAATAAACACGTGGACTGTTTGTTTGTTTCTTTGTTTGTTCCAACAGTCCAATCAGAAAGTACTGGCAGTAAAAGTATTGTAGTACTAAAGCATAAAGGGGCAGTAATTTTACAGTATCTGCAGTAGAAGTACTACATGATTACAGTACATGTAGTATTTCAGCGGATTTTCTGGTCTCACCTCTGTAGGAAGAAAACTACGTCTTCAACCAATCACAGCCACTGTGGGCGGAGCTTAACCCCTTTAAAGTATTGCTGGTAAATACAAGCTGTAATGGAAGTACTGCAGTAATAAAGTACCAAAGGATTACAGTACAAGTAGTAAAAGTACTGCGGTATTCTAGTATCTAAAGTACCAACAGTAGTTGATTGATCCAGAACTATGTTGAACCTGATCCCATGATTACTGATCGAGTTTAATCACAGCTTCTGGTTCCCAAAGTGGGGTTCAGGGCCTTGAAGGGGCTGAAAACGCAGTAAAAATATAAAGTATTATAGAAATGAGGTACAAGTACTTCAACAGAGTAATCGAATACTAACTGTTGTTTAAATAAATAAAAACATTCCAGATCTCTGAAATACTGGAAATATTTTCTGTTTATTTTCACTTTGTATGTTTTATTTTCATAATAAACGATAATAACTTTATAAAGAGCTTAAACAAATAGAAAACACAAACAGACTATTAGTGTTTATTTACAGTAACAGCTCTGACATTCAGATTCCGCCCTCACACAGTCCAGGAAGTGATGCTGACCAATCAGGACTCATAGTTCAGTTACCATGACAACCAGTAGATAAACAAAGTGCTGGTGATGTTTTAATTTAACTGGTTTTTGGTGGCGTTCACTGATTGGTCGAAATAAGGCTTCAGGTAGGCGTGGTCTGGGAAGAGTGACAGCTCAGATCATAAACTAATAAAAACAATAAATAAACATAAAAAATCAGTAAAGATTAAAAAAAAAAAAACTTTAGTGTTAAGGGCTGATTGGTCCACAATGAAAAGGATCTGTCACCATGGTTACAGGTCAGGTGGCATGAAGGGGGCGTGGCTTAACATCCTCACAGTTTGTCCCGATTTTGGAAAGAGTTGAAAATTAAAGCTGAAGCTTGTTTACTGTTTATTTACTGTTTGCTTACTGTTTGTTTACTGTTTAGTGCATGACGTTTCAGTGTTTGTTTACAGTTTGTCTTTGCTTGTCTGCTGTTTTAGTGTTTTTCTGTGTTTACAGTTTTACTCTAAGTGTCTGTTTACATTTTGTTTACTGTTTTTTCAGTTTGTTTTCTCTTTTAGTGTTTGTTTACAGTTTTCTGCTGTAACTGAATTTAATTTGAAATTAAATTTGAATAAATTATTAATTCAAACTTTAGTAAATTTAAATTAATTAATTTAAATAAATTTTTAATTAATTTCTATCTCCATGTTAGTGATGAGCTGAGTGAAGACGCATACTAAAACCACGCCCACTCGGTGGCCACGCCCACTTACTGGTCATGCCCCTTTCTTATAAACATAAATAAAAGTGTCTCCTGCTGGTGACATCATTTCCTGCTGGTGACATCACTTCTTCTTTATGGCGGCCAGGTCCCGCTGCAGCTCAGAGAACTTGGGTCGGTCCTCGGGGTTGTACTGCCAGCAGCGCTGCATCACTTTGTACACATCGTCAGGGCAACGCTGAGGACATGCCATCCTGTAACCTAGCAACCAGGGGGGACAGGGGAGGTTCCCGTGGTTACCGCACAGTCAACATTTAAATGTTCTTTACTGAACCAATCACAGCTCTCTACCTTTCTCCACCTGCTCTCGGGCTTGCTGATTGGTCATCCCAGGATAAGGACACACCCCCAGACTGAAGGTTTCCCAGAGCAGGATGCCGTAGCTCCACACGTCGCTCTCCGAGCTGTAGCGGCCTGCAGCAAATCACAGAGCAGGACACAGTCAGCAGCCAATCGCAGTTCATCATGTTTTTATCAGCTGCTGGAAATCCAATGGTCCAATAAGAAACTTGGTCCAAATATGACTTTTATTCAGATGTTGGACAAGTGTTAAAGATGTTGGACAGGTGTTAAAGATGTTGGACAGGTGTTAAAGATGTTGGACAGGTGTTAAAGATGTTGGACAGGTGTTAAACATGTTGGACAGGTGTTAAACATGTTGGACAGGTGTTGGACATGTTGGACAGGTGTTAAACATGTTGGACAGGTGTTGGACAGGTGTTAAAGATGTTGGACAGGTGTTAAACATGTTGGACAGGTGTTAAACATGTTGGACAGGTGTTGGACATGTTGGACAGGTGTTAAACATGTTGGACAGGTGTTAAAGATGTTGGACAGGTGTTGGACATGTTGGACAGGTGTTAAACATGTTGGACAGGTGTTAAAGATGTTGGACAGGTGTTGGACATGTTGGACAGGTGTTGGACAGGTGTTAAAGATGTTGGACAGGTGTTAAAGATGTTGGACAGGTGTTAAAGATGTTGGACAGGTGTTAAAGATGTTGGACAGGTGTTGGACATGTTGGACAGGTGTTGGACAGGTGTTAAAGATGTTGGACAGGTGTTAAAGATGTTGGACAGGTGTTAAAGATGTTGGACAGGTGTTAAAGATGTTGGACAGGTGTTAAAGATGTTGGACAGGTGTTAAAGATGTTGGACAGGTGTTAAACATGTTGGACAGGTGTTGGACATGTTGGACAGGTGTTGGACATGTTGGACAGGTGTTGGACATGTTGGACAGGTGTTAAACATGTTGGACAGGTGTTAAACATGTTGGACAGGTGTTAAACATGTTGGACAGGTGTTGGACATGTTGGACAGGTGTTAAACATGTTGGACAGGTGTTGGACATGTTGGACAGGTGTTAAACATGTTGGACAGGTGTTAAACATGTTGGACAGGTGTTGGACATGTTGGACAGGTGTTAAACATGTTGGACAGGTGTTGGACATGTTGGACAGGTGTTAAAACATGTTGGACAGGTGTTAAACATGTTGGACAGGTGTTAAGATGTTGGACATGTTGGACAGGTGTTAAACATGTTGGACAGGTGTTGGAGATGTTGCACAGGTGTGGGACAGGTGTTAAAACATGTTGGACAGGTGTTAAAGATGTTGGACATGTTGGACAGGTGTTGGAGATGTTGCACAGGTGTGGGACAGGTGTTAAAACATGTTGGACAGGTGTTAAAGATGTTGGACATGTTGGACAGGTGTTAAAGATGTTGGACAGGTGTTAAAGATGTTGGACAGGTGTTAAAGATGTTGGACAGGTGTTAAAGATGTTGGACAGGTGTTAAACATGTTGGACAGGTGTTGGACATGTTGGACAGGTGTTGGACATGTTGGACAGGTGTTAAACATGTTGGACAGGTGTTAAACATGTTGGACAGGTGTTAAACATGTTGGACAGGTGTTGGACATGTTGGACAGGTGTTAAACATGTTGGACAGGTGTTAAACATGTTGGACAGGTGTTGGACATGTTGGACAGGTGTTAAACATGTTGGACAGGTGTTAAAACATGTTGGACAGGTGTTAAAGATGTTGGACATGTTGGACAGGTGTTAAAGATGTTGGACATGTTGGACAGGTGTTAAACATGTTGGACAGGTGTTAAACATGTTTAACAGGTGTTGGAGATGTTGCACAGGTGTGGGACAGGTGTTAAAACATGTTGGACAGGTGTTAAAGATGTTGGACATGTTGGACAGGTGTTAAAGATGTTGGACATGTTGGACAGGTGTTAAACATGTTGGACAGGTGTTAAACATGTTGGACAGGTGTTGGAGATGTTGCACAGGTGTGGGACAGGTGTTAAAACATGTTGGACAGGTGTTAAAGATGTTGGACATGTTGGACAGGTGTTAAACATGTTGGACAGGTGTTAAAGATGTTGGACATGTTGGACAGGTGTTAAACATGTTGGACAGGTGTTAAACATGTTGGACAGGTGTTGGACATGTTGGACAGGTGTTAAAACATGTTGGACAGGTGTTAAAACATGTTGGACAGGTGTTAAAGATGTTGGACATGTTGGACAGGTGTTAAAGATGTTGGACATGTTGGACAGGTGTTAAACATGTTGGACAGGTGTTGGAGATGTTGCACAGGTGTGGGACAGGTGTTAAAACATGTTGGACAGGTGTTAAAGATGTTGGACATGTTGGACAGGTGTTAAACATGTTGGACAGGTGTTAAAGATGTTGGACATGTTGGACAGGTGTTAAACATGTTGGACAGGTGTTAAACATGTTGGACAGGTGTTGGACATGTTGGACAGGTGTTGGACATGTTGCACAGGTGAGGGACAGGTGTTAAACATGTTGGACAGGTGTTAAAACATGTTGGACAGGTGTTAAAACATGTTGGACATGTTGGACAGGTGTTAAAGATGTTGGACATGTTGGACAGGTGTTAAACATGTTGGACAGGTGTTAAACATGTTTAACAGGTGTTGGACATGTTGGACAGGTGTTAAACATGTTGGACAGGTGTTAAACATGTTGGACAGGTGTTGGACATGTTGGACAGGTGTTGGACATGTTGGACAGGTGTTAAACATGTTGGACAGGTGTTAAACATGTTGGACAGGTGTTAAACATGTTGGACAGGTGTTGGACATGTTGGACAGGTGTTAAACATGTTGGACAGGTGTTAAACATGTTGGACAGGTGTTGGACATGTTGGACAGGTGTTAAACATGTTGGACAGGTGTTAAACATGTTGGACAGGTGTTAAACATGTTGGACAGGTGTTGGACATGTTGGACAGGTGTTAAACATGTTGGACAGGTGTTAAACATGTTGGACAGGTGTTGGACATGTTGGACAGGTGTTAAACATGTTGGACAGGTGTTAAACATGTTGGACAGGTGTTAAACATGTTTAACAGGTGTTAAACATGTTGGACAGGTGTTAAACATGTTGGACAGGTGTTGGACATGTTGAACAGGTGTTAAACATGTTGGACAGGTGTTGGACATGTTGAACAGGTGTTGGACATGTTGAACAGGTGTTAAACATGTTGGACAGGTGTTAAACATGTTGGACAGGTGTTAAACATGTTGGACAGGTGTTGGACATGTTGGACAGGTGTTAAACATGTTGGACAGGTGTTAAACATGTTGAACAGGTGTTAAACATGTTGGACAGGTGTTAAACATGTTGGACAGGTGTTAAACATGTTGGACAGGTGTTGGACATGTTGAACAGGTGTTAAACATGTTGGACAGGTGTTAAACATGTTGGACAGGTGTTGGACATGTTGGACAGGTGTTAAACATGTTGGACAGGTGTTGGACATGTTGGACAGGTGTTGGACATGTTGCACAGGTGCGGGACAGGTGTTAAAGATGTTGGACAGGTGTTAAACATGTTTAACAGGTGTTAAACATGTTGGACAGGTGTTAAACATGTTGGACAGGTGTTAAACATGTTGGACAGGTGTTGGACATGTTGGACAGGTGTTGGACATGTTGCACAGGTGTGGGACAGGTGTTAAAGATGTTGGACATGTTGGACAGGTGTTAAAGATGTTGGACAGGAGTTAAAGATCTTGGACTGGTGTTGGACAGATGTTAAAGGTGCTGGACAGGTGCTGGACAAGTGTGGGACAGATGTTAACCATGTTGGACAGGTGTTGGACAGATGTGGGACAGGTGGTACCGTAGTTCAAGGCCTCAGGTGCGGTCCATTTGATGGGAATCTGTTTGAGTCCAGATGAAGAATAAACTCCGTCGTCCTCCTGACGAGACATCCCAAAATCGCTGATCTTCAACACGCTGCTGTCCCCCACCAGGCAGTTCCTGGCTGCCAGGTCCCTGAGAGACAGAGACAGTTAACTCAGGCAACCTGGAGCTGCTAGTTATCTGTTGGTGAATACCTGGGTACCTGTGGATGCAGTTCTTGCTCTCCAAGTAAGCCATCCCTGCTGCAGCATCGACAGCAAAGCGCAGCAGCTGCTTCGTCTTCAACTCGTCCTTCCTCTTCCTCAGAAAGGACAGGAAGTCTCCACCTGACAAACACAGTGAAAGGTCAGCAAACACACCTAACCCAACCCGACCAATAAGAACCCTGCACCTGACAGGTGATTCCACCCACCAGGAACCAGCTCCATGACGATGTAGATAGGCTGACGCTGCGTACAAACACCAATCAGCTTCACAATGTTTGGGTGGTCGTACTGCTTCAGGATCCTGCAGCCAATCAGATGCAAGAACACTCACAATGTTAGTCTAATATTGGTTAGTCTAATAATGTTAGTTTAATGTTGGTCTAACGTTAGTTTAATGTTAAGTCTAACGTTAGTTTAATGTTGGTCTAACGTTAGTTTAACGTTAGTCTAATGTTAATTTAATGTTGGTCTAACGTTGGTTTAACGTTAGTCTAATGTTAAATTAATGTTGGTCTAACGTTGGTCTAATGCTAGTCTAACGTTAGTTTAAAGTTGGTCTACTGTTCGTTTAATGTTAAGTCTAACGTTAGTCTAACATTAGTTTAATGTTGGTCTAATGTTAAGTCTAACGTTAGTTTAATGTTGGTCTAACGTTAGTTTAACGTTAGTCTAATGTTAAATTAATGTTGGTCTAACGTTGGTCTAATGCTAGTCTAACGTTAGTCTAACGTTAGTTTAAAGTTGGTCTACTGTTCGTTTAATGTTAAGTCTAATGTTAGTCTAACATTAGTTTAATGTTGGTCTAATGTTAGTCTAACATTAGTCTAACATTAGTTTAATGTTGGTCTAATGTTAGTCTAACATTAGTTTAATGTTGTCTAATGTTAGTCTAACATTAGTTTAATGTTGTCTAATGTTAGTCTAACATTAGTTTAATGTTGGTCTAATGTTAGTCTAACATTAGTTTAATGTTGTCTAATGTTAGTCTAACATTAGTTTAATGTTGTCTAATGTTAGTCTAACATTAGTTTAATGTTGGTCTAATGTTAGTCTAACATTAGTTTAATGTTGGTCTAATGTTAGTCTAACATTAGTTTAATGTTGGTCTAATGTTAATTTAACGTTGGTCTAATGTTAGTTTAATGTTAAGTCTAACGTTAGTTTAACGTTGGTCTAATGTTATTTTAATGTTAAGTCTAACATTAGTTTAACGTTGATCTAATGCCAGTTTAATGTTAGTCTAACGTTAGTCTAATTTTAGTCTGTTAGTCAAATTTTGGTCTAATGTTAGTGTAACGTTAGTCTAACGTTGGTCTAATGTTGGTTTAATGTTTGCCTCATGTGAGTCTAATATTAGTTTAATGTTTGTCTAATGTTAGTTTAGTCAGTCCCTCCAGGATTTTGCGGGCGTTTTTCGTGATTGTTGTGGCAGAAAATGCCGGAATTCGCAACAGCTTTTCTAAAAAAACTGCGATAAAAGTTTCGATGTTTTAAGCTTATTTGTTGTGATGAAATTGCGGGAGACAGTGACAACTGCTAAAAAGCTGCATTTTTTCCAGCTTGTAGAACGTTTCAACACTGTAATTGACAATATTTATCCCAAAATTAATTCTTTAACTCTCCAACCCATTTACACAAAAGCTGGCACACCACGGTGGGACATTAGCAGCCAGATAATAGTTTAACATAAAGTGGTTGGTAGATTTGCAGCACAAAATGCTAATTTACTATTGAATGAATAATATTTGGACATATCTGTCAGTGGCTTAAAGAGTTAATTTCACTTCCTGGCACACACGTGTTCACACACACACGCTCACGGCTTGTCACGTCAATTAACAAGAACAGAGAGCGCAGTCTTCCACCAAGACTGTTCATTACTTGACTTCGCGCTGAACACAGGTGTGTGTTCTGCATGTTTACATACTGAATCACGTGACCTAAATATGTAGCTGGCGACGGGAATTGATGGGACTCAGAAACACCCCACAATTTAATCAACTGTTCCTTGTGTCATTTCCGATACGTCCACAGTGGTAGATTGTTGTAGGATCACAATCCTGTGATCGTCAGCAGACTGCTGAGGTAGCGTTCACTTGTTGCCATGGTTACCGTGCTGCTATCAGACGCCGTGCTGCTACCTCAATGGGAAATCCTTAACAAATCCGTGGATCCAAACTTTAAGCCGTATCACTGCTGAAGTCTAATCATTTGGTCCTTGTGTCATTTCTGACCGACCCTGAAAACTTCATTTAAATCTCTGAGTCTGTTTTTGAGTGATGTTGGTAACAGAGGAAGGATTCACACACGCTGATCGTCACATAACTCTGCCGTGTTCTTTGGTGGAATAATTAATCTAATTTACCTTCATTCTTTCAGTGCTCTAACAGATCTGGATGCAACAGTTTCCATCATGGTGATTTATGTGGTCTGTTGTCTGATCATTTCAGCCGTTCTAATACGTTTCATGATTTTAAAAAAAAAGTGTGCATCAATTGATTTTTTTTCTTTTTTGTATTCCACCACAGTATTGCACGGTTGTAAAACAGTTTAGCTCCGCTTTGGTGAAGAACATCAGTGAATTAATTGTTTATCACGGTCTGCAGCAGTAATTTTTGTTGGTAAATGAGAAACATTAGTATCGCACGTCTGCATCTTCAAACCATAAACAGGAAGTGAATTCGGTGATGTACGTGCTTTAGTTTTGTACTGGGAGCTGCTATGATTGGTGGAACTCACGGGAGGCGGGCCAAAATTGCGGGAAAGTTGTGGTGATTGGACAAAACTGCAAGGAGGCGCAAAATTTGCAGAGATTGGTTGATTTCGCGTGAATTCGCGCGATCGCAACATCGCAAATTCCTGGAGAGACTGTTTAATGTTAGTCAAGTGTAGTTTACTGCTAGTTTAATGTTCGTCTAACGTTAGTTTAACATTTGTCTAATGTTAGTCTAGTGTTTGTGGCTCACCTGGCCTCTGACAGGAAACGGATCTTCAGCTCAGGAGGTAAATCTTCTTTGCAAGTTTTAACAGCGACCGGCATTTTGTCGCGCTGCAGCGTCCCTTTGAACACCTCCCCAAAGTTTCCCTGCAGAGAGACAGGTAAGGACCAGGTGGGAGACAGGTAAGGACCAGATGAGAGACAGGTAAGGACCAGGTGGGAGACGGGTAAGGGTCAGGTGGGAGACAGGTAAAGGTCAGGTGGGAGACAGGTAAGGACCAGGTGGGAGACAGGTAAAGGTCAGGTGGGAGACAGGTAAGGACCAGGTGGGAGACAGGTAACGACCAGGTGGGAGACAGGTAAGGACCAGGTGGGAGACAGGTAAGGACCAGGTGAGACCACATGATGAACAGGAACCTTTCCCAGCAGTTCTCCCAGCAGAACATCCTCATGGTTCAGGATCCATTTCTTGTCCTGCACAGAACAGTTTGAATGTGAGACTCACTGTAACACGGCCGACCGAACATGCATGTTCTTGTATTTGGTGAGCGGTTACCTTGACAACAGGGTTGACCAGCACGACTCCAGACTTCTTGGTGATGACCTGTTTAGTGGAGAAGTGGTGCTCGATGAGCTGAGGGATGGTGGAGAAGCCGGTCCCTTCGAAGCGGTACTGACTCTACCAGAGAGAGAGAGATTACTGTCATAAACATACAGAAACATACTAATAACATGCTAATAACACGCTGTTCTGCAGCCTGATACATAATAGCATACTAATAACATGCTGTTCTGAAGCCTGATACATAGCATACTAATAACATGCTGTTCTGCAGCCTGATACATAACATACTAATAACACGGTAAAAACATGCTGCTCTGCAGCCTGATATACAATAACATACTAATAACAGTAATAACATGCTATTCTGGAGCCTGATATATAATAACATACTAATAATATGGAGATTGTCATGGAGACGGACTTGTTCAGGTGTGTCTGCATACGTACATCTGCGTACTGGATGATGAAGTGTCGCCGCTGCTCATCAGAAAACACAGACAGGACGTATTCTCCCGGTTTGCCGTGACTCTCTCTGACCAGGAAGTCTCCCTGTTGCCGTAGCAACTCCTGGGCCTCGGTGCGAGGGATGGCTCCGTGGTACCACTCCTGCTCTGCCAGGGGGCGCTCTGATGTGGGGATCACATCGAAGAACTGCTGCAGGGGAACATGAAGAAGAACACTTCCTGTCAGCAGGTCGGTGAAGGTTCGGGAGATCTACTGATCACCTAACCCTAGTGATCAGTTCATCGATTGATCAGGTGATCTATTGATCAGTTCATCTATTGATCAGGTGATCTGTATCAACCGTATCCCATGACTCTGTTTATATTTCATGGACTCTACCTGCAGAAACAGACTCAGACTGCAGTGTTTTTGAACAAACTTGTTCCTTCCATCATAAAGAACCAGAACACGATGGTCTCTCATAGCTCCAACATCTGTAGCTCCATACTGTGAACGTCACCACACAGAGATCCACTGTGTCCCAACATGTCGATGTCCAGAACAACGGATGGAAATCAGCCTTGAATCCAACTGATTTACTGGAGCTTTGTGTAAACTATGATGTTCATTAATTTGCCCAAATACAGATCTGCTGTGTCGGACTAGACGATGATCTTCCTTCTTGCATGCATGAGACCTTCAGACTCTGTGGCTGGTCCTGTGGGTGAAGACATCCTCTGGGTTATCCAGTGGAAGCCCTCCTTCCTCAGTGTTTCACTGATAGACCCATGACACCTCCAGAAGGTTCAGCAGTGAATCTCAGGTTCACCACCTAGATGCCATCTACCCACCTGAAGGTCCAGGTGGATCCTGTCTCTTCATCCACAGCCACTGATTTCCCTTTTCAGCAACTCTGGAAAGGTCCTTGATGTCCTGTCGGTGGGCCTTCATATGTACTCCCATCTCCAGGAGAAGCCTGGATGTCCAGGTGGCTATGAATCCTCCTCAGCCTACTTCTACTGGTCGGACCCTCATCCTCATGAACAAATGTTGTTTCTTGCCTTTGGTTTGATGTGGATGGAAGGGCATTAACACTCCTCCGCTCAGTCACCAGAACCGGTTCCAGACAACTTCAGCACCTGGTTGTACCTCCAGGTGTAATGGTCTTGGGTGAGGCTGGTCCTGCAGCCCACTAAGATGTTTGAGTGTAGCTGGAGTCAGTGAGATGTAGGGTCTTCTCCATCCCACTGGTTGAGGTTCTTGGGTGATAGTAGGACATCATAGGACACCTGGATGGTGAAGCTTCCTCTAAACGTCTCCGTGTCCCACAGCTCTGGACAAGAGATCTTCCTGTTGTCCACTCCTTCCCAGGTCGTCCACTGCTTCACCTGTCTGATTGCTTGTATCTGCTTCCTCTTGTCATCGTACTTCGTTGTAGGAAAATAATAACTAATAGACAGCAGATCAAATATCAGGATGTCCTCTATGTGTGGTCGGTCTGGACAGGAGAGGACAGGCGAGGACAGGAGAGGACAGGAGAGGACAGGTGAGGACAGGAGAGGACAGGAGAGGACAGGTGAGGACAGGAGAGGACAGGCGAGGACAGGAGAGGACAGGCGAGGACAGGTGAGAACAGGAGAGGACAGGCGAGGACAGGAGAGGACAGGAGAGGAAAGGTGAGGACAGGAGAGGACGGGTGAGGACGGGTGAGGACGGGCAGGACAGGCGAGACAGGAGAGGACAGGTGAGAGGAGAGGACAGGTGAGGACAGGACAGGACAGGTGAGGACAGGTGAGACAGGTGAAGACAGGTGAGACAGGTTAGGACAAGTGAGACAGGTGAGGACAGGCGAGAGAGGGGAGGACAGGTGAGACACGTAAATATCCCATCAGCTACAACATTCTGACCACTGACAGCTGAACAACATCACCATCATCTTGTTCTAATCCAATGTTCTGCTGGGAACTTTGAGTCCTGACATCCATTAAAGCTGCTGTCCGGAGTTTGAATCACAGCGTCTCCCAAAACACTGTTGGTCCCTCCGTCTGATTTCGCCCCTTTATTTGTGCACGCGTGCAGTACATGAGAGAAGTGCCCGGAGTGCTGCAGCATCTCGCCTGTTTTGCTGTTTTCCACTCTTCTACATTTAGTACATTTAGTAAATAATAAAGGAATTACGTTAGAATGCTGTATTGAGTCTAACTTGTCCTAATACCAAAATAACATGAATCTGCTAGGACGAACGAGTAAAGTTTCAATCTGTGATTACACTCGTGTATCCCTCTGGATGACGTTGTTTATCAAACTTAGTGCATTTACGCGTGTATATGTGTTACATTGTTTATTTATTTCTATCTAGAGTTCAGAATTGCATGACTCCTCTGACGAAGAGTATGTCCCAGACGCCCCAACATCTTCCTCCAGAGGTCGGGCATCTAAATGAAGCCGTCAGGCGGGCTATGGAGGCCGTGGTCGGGGAGCGACGCGAGCACCCCGAGCCAAAAAACGTCCTAACCCGAACAACATGGGGGTCTATGAGAGGAAGGCGGAGCTCAGGAATAAATTTTCATATCGCGTTATACTAACTTTATATTATAGTATCGAACTAGACTAACACATTTAAGCTTTGTTAAAAAATGGTACATAAATTGAAAACAAACGGAAACTCTGGACAGCAGCTTTAATGATTGACAGGTACCACCCACCATTATCATGGCAACAACAGTCCTTGGTTCCAGGTTCCACCTCAGCAGGACCTGGAATCCTGACACACCACAGAACCTGCTCAGAAGAACCCAGGGAACCTGACAGAGCTAAGCTGTTCACCCAGGTTCCACACTCAGATCCAGATCTTAGGGAGCCTCTGTGGGATGGCCCAGGATCAGCCTGGTCTAGGTACGTCCCCCCTGGAACCCACAGAACCTACAGGACTTCAGAGGTCCTGGTGCTGCGCCCCACTGAGGAGCTGAGCAGCATTAGGGACCACCATCAGACAGTTGGTCTACCTGTTCTACCTGATGGGTGGATAAACAGAGCAAACAAGGATCATTAGGTTTTGAAGGATCTCACCGACGTGGAAGAACCCAGCATTGCTTTAGGAGAACGGATCATCCCCGCCAGAGAATGACGAAGAGTGTCGAACCGAGAACTACGTTCCTTCGACTTGTCCTGGAAGGAAGAGAGAGACAGACATGAGAGGACAGGCATGAGAGGACAGGCATGAGAGGACAGGCATGAGAGGACAGGCATGAGAGGACAGGCATGAGAGGACTGACATGAGAGGACAGGCATGAGAGGACTGACATGAGAGGACAGGCATGAGAGGACAGGCATGAGAGGACAGGCATGAGAGGACAGGCATGAGAGGACAGGCATGAGAGGACTGACATGAGAGGACAGGCATGAGAGGACAGGCATGAGAGGACTGACATGAGAGGACAGGCATGAGAGGACAGGCATGAGAGGACAGGCATGAGAGGACTGACATGAGAGGACTGACATGAGAGGACAGGCATGAGAGGACAGGCATGAGAGGACTGACATGAGAGGGCTGACATGAGAGGGCTGACATGAGAGGACATTCATGAGAGGACAGGCATGAGAGGACAGGCATGAGAGGACTGACATGAGAGGACTGACATGAGAGGGCTGACATGAGAGGGCTGACATGAGAGGGCTGACATGAGAGGACATTCATGAGAGGACAAGCATGAGAGGACAGGCATGAGAGGACAGGCATGAGAGGACTGACATGAGAGGGCTGACATGAGAGGGCTGACATGAGAGGACAGGCATGAGAGGACAGGCATGAGAGGACAGGCATGAGAGGACTGACATGAGAGGACTGACATGAGAGGGCTGACATGAGAGGATGAGAGGGCTGACATGAGAGGACTGACAAGAGAGGACAGGCATGAGAGGACAGGCATGAGAGGGTTGAAATGAAAGGGGTGACCTGAGAGGACAGGCATGAGAGGACAGGCATGAGAGGACAGGCATGGGAGGGCTGACATGAGAGGACAGACAGACAGACAGACAGATAGAATTAATAGTAATAATAATGGTGTATTTACGGTGGAGCCCACGGAGCGAGCGTCGTCTTCATATGGTAGAGCAGGGGGAGGTGGTGGTGGGGGAGGGGAGGCAGCGGTGGCCATCTTGGCGTCCAGAAGGGCCTTCTGGGAGGAGAGACAGGCCTCAGAGCTGCGCAGGGATTGGACGGTTTGACGGAGCTCAAGGAGGGACAATTTCTGACTCAGCAGGAGGACACAGCTAAGGACAGACATGATATACGATATAAACACACATACATGATATAAACACACACATATATTATGCAAACACAAATGACGTAAACACTCATACATGATGTAAACACACATGATATAAACAAACATATACACTACCAGGCAAAAGTTTGGACTCGCCCCTAATTTTCCCGTATTTTTGTCAAAACAGCCCAATTAAGAGCTAACTGTAGCAATTTGTTATTTCTAATTATTGCAAGAACATTCATGAGCATGCTATGAACAAAATTTAATTAAGTATGGCACTCAAGTAGGGATATTTCTAAGCATTTATTGATGAAAGCATTACTAGAAGGTTTAGGTAGCAACATTACCCTCTTTTGTTTGGTTAAAACACTTAAAATATCTTTACAAAGGGTTGCATGTCCCCTGTAATAACTACGCCATCCAAATAGAATGTTTTTCACACCTTGATTCACAGTTCTTTACTCTGTTCACAAATATTTTGTGTTACCTTTTTGAGTTAATATTAAAGACTGACAATTTCTGGAAAGAAGAATGTCTTTAGCTAATTTGGAAATGATCTAAATCTGAAGTAACACAAAAATGGCCAGAGAACCTCAGTTAAGCAAAGAAAAAGGATTGAAATTCAGGTTTTGAAAAAAGAAGGCTATTCTACAAGACAAATTGCTCAGAAAGTTAAAGTCTCACAAAGCGGAGCTGCAAAAACATAAGATATGAAGAGAAAAAGGTTGACATGAAGACAGATTTGGTTCTGGTAGAAGCAGAGTCACGTCTAAAGCTGAAGATAAGTTCATCAGGGTCACCAGTCTTCAAAATAGACAAAAGACAGCCCCAGAAATAAGAGCTCAGCTAAACTCAACCAGGAGCAATAATGTGTCAGTGGATACTGTGCGGCATAGACTGCGGGAATCTGGTTCGAAAGGCCAGGAAACCACTGCTAAGAAAGCAGAACACAAAGAAGAGACTTCAGTGGGCAAAAGAACATAGAAACTGGACTGTAGAAGAATGGAAAACTGTTCTGTTTACAGATGAGTCAAAGTTTGAAATGTTTGGATCAAAACGGCGCAAGTACGTTCGACGTAGGGTTAGAGAACGCTCGACTCCTGCGTGTGTTGTTCCCACAGTAAAGCATGGTGGAGGTAGCATGATGGTCTGGGGCTGTTTTGCAGGGGGACAGACTGGTGATCTGCACAAAGTCACAGGAATTCTGAATCAGCATGGATACCACAGTATCTTACTGAGGCATGCCATTCCCTCTGGGCTGCATTTAGTGGGACAGCCATTCACACTACAACAAGACAACGATCCAAAGCACACCTCCAAACTGTGTCAGAGGTATTTGGCCAAGAAAGAAGAGGAGAGGAAGCTAAGGATTATGACTTGGCCAGCTCAATCCCCTGACCTTAACCCCATCGAACTTGCATGGGATGAACTGGACAGAAACGTCAAGAACAAGCAACCCACCAGTGCTGCAAACCTTTATGAGATGTTGGCAGAAGCATGGGAGGAAATTTCAAGTGATTATCTTATGTCACAGACTGCAAGAATGCCTCAAATTTGTCAAGCAGTTATCAAAGCTAAAGGAGGCTATTTTGATGGGTCACAGATTTAGACAGTTTATTAACAGTATTATATGCTAGATGTTTCAATTTTGTTTTCAGTGTTCTTATCTATAGTTCTACTGTGATTACAAATGAAACATCGCTAAACTGCGCTCATAATTTAGGTAACATGAACCAATCAGAAAAATTGGGTGAGTCCAAACTTTTGCCTGGTAGTGTAATATTTATACAGTACACACACACACACACACACACGACGTAAACACACACACGACGTAAACACACACATGACGTAAACACACACATGACGTAAACACACACATATGACGTTAGCACACACATATGATGTAAACACACATGATGTAAACACACACATATGACGTTAGCACACACATGATATAAACACACACATGATGTAAACACACACATATGATGTAAACACACACATATAAACACACATGACGTAAACACACATGACGTAAACACACATGACGTAAACACACATGACGTAAACACACACATATGATGTAAACACACACACGATGTAAACACACACACATGACGTAAACACACACGATGTAAACACACACATATGATGTAAACACACACATGACATAAACACACACATGACGTAAACACACACATGACGTAAACACACACATATGACGTAAACACACACATATGACGTAAACACACACATGACGTAAACACACACACATGACGTAAACACACACATATGACGTAAACACACACATATGATGTAAACACACACACATGATGTAAACACACACACATGACGTAAACACACACGATGTAAACACACACATATGATGTAAACACACACATGACATAAACACACACATGATGTAAACACACACATGACGTAAACACACACATATGACGTAAACACACACATATGATGTAAACACACACATATGACGTAAACACACACACATGACGTAAACACACACATATGACGTAAACACACACATATGACGTAAACACACACATATAAACACACATGACGTAAACACACATGACGTAAACACACACATATGATGTAAACACACACATATGATGTAAACACACACACATGACGTAAACACACACGATGTAAACACACACATATGATGTAAACACACACATGACATAAACACACACATGACGTAAACACACACATATGACGTAAACACACACATATGACGTAAACACACACATATGACGTAAACACACACATATGATGTAAACACACACACATGACGTAAACACACACACATGACGTAAACACACACATATGACGTAAACACACACATATGACGTAAACACACACACATGACGTAAACACACACACATGACGTAAACACACACATATGACGTAAACACACACATATGACGTAAACACACACATATGACGTAACACACACACATATGATGTAAACACACACACATGACGTAAACACACACACATGACGTAAACACACACATATGACGTAAACACACACATATGACGTAAACACACACATATGACGTAAACACACACATGACGTAAACACACACACATGACGTAAACACACACACATGACGTAAACACACACATATGACGTAAACACACACATATGATACACACACACATGACGTAAACACACACACATGACGTAAACACACACATATGACGTAAACACACACATATGATGTAAACACACACATATGACGTAAACACACACACATGACGTAAACACACACACATGACGTAAACACACACATATGATGTAAACACACACATATGATGTAAACACACACATATGACGTAAACACACACATATGACGTAAACACACACATGACGTAAACACACACACATGACGTAAACACACACACATGACGTAAACACACACACATGACGTAAACACACACATATGACGTAAACACACACATATGATACACACACACATGACGTAAACACACACACATGACGTAAACACACACATATGACGTAAACACACACATATGATGTAAACACACACATATGATGTAAACACACACACACATATGACGTAAACACACACGATGTAAACACACACATATGATGTAAACACACACATGACATAAACACACACATATGACGTAAACACACACATATGACGTAAACACACATATATGGTATAAACAGAGCAGTAGTCTACAGTGGATCTAGCTCCTCAATCATGGTTCTTTATTTCCAGTGTAGATTCTCACTGAAGGCATCAAACTATGAATGAACGTCTGGAATTGTAGTGGAAACAACAAAGTGTGAAATAAGTCAGAACACGTTTAATATTTTAGATTCTCTGATTCCTGCTTTGAACACTCTTGTTATTCTCTGGATGAGCTTCATGAGGTAGAACCTGAAATGTGAGGAACTGGTGGCGAAATGGTTAAGTTCTGGACTACTGATCCGAAGGTCAGAGGTTCAACACTGTTGGGCCCTCGGGTAAGGCTCTGAACCCTTCCTGCTCCAGGGACACCTTACCATGGCTGACCCTGCGCTCTGATATGTGAAAAACAGAATTTCCCTCTGGGGATTAATAAAAGTAGGAAAAAACATTGATTCCACTCCACAGGTGTTCCTTGTCAGGGTTCAATAGTGGTGCTTCTTCCTTCTTAATGGGGTTGGACCATCAGAAGTCAAGTTTTTCCACAGCTGACAGCCCTATTGGACAACTGTTAGAATCCATATTATAGCAAGAACCAATCAGCTAAGAGAACCTACAGTCCATCATTACTTAATTAGAACTGAAGGTCAGTCAGTCAAGAAAACTGGAAAAACTTTGAATGTATCTCCAAGTTCAGTCATAAAAAACATCCAGTGCTACGACCAACCTGGATCCCATGAGGAACATCCAGGAAAGGAAGACCAAGAGTCTCCTCTGCTGGTGAGGAGGAGTTCATCCGAGTCTCCAGCGTCACAAATGTCCAGTTAACAGCATCTCGGATTAGAGCCCAGATAAATGCCACCCAGAGTTCTAGTAGCAGACACATCTCTCCATCAACTGTTCAGAGGAGACTGACCAATCAGGACTTTATGGTCTAATAGCTGCTCAGAAACCACTACTAAGGAAAACCAACAAGCAGAAGAGATCAGTTTGGGCCCAGAAACACCAGGAATGGACATTAGACCAGTGGAGATCTGGGCTTTGGTCTGATGAGTCCTAATGTGAGATCTTTGGCTCCACCCACCGTGTCTTTGTGAGACCAGAAAAGGTGAACGGATGGTCTCTGCATGCATGGTTCCACCATGAAGCATGGAGGAGGAGGTGTGATGGTCTCTGTTGGGGATAACCCAAACTAACTCATAACCCTGAACCAGCATGGCTACCACAGCATCCTGCAGCGACATGACATCCCATCAGGTTTGGTTTAGGTGGACCATCATTTCTTCTCCAACAGGACAATGACCCCAAACACACCTCCAGGCTGTGGAAGGACTATCTGACCAAGAAGGAGATGATGGAGATGACCTGGCCTCCACAGTCACCTGACCTAAACCCAATCCAGATGTTTGGGATCAGATGGACCACAGAGTGAAGGCAGGAGGACCAACAAGTTCTCAGCATCTGTGGAACTCCTTCAAGACTGTTGGAGAACCATTTCAGGTTCTACCTCATGAAGCTCATCCAGAGAATAACAGGAGTGTTCAAAGCAGGAATCAGAGAATCTAAAATATTAAACGTGTTCTGACTCATTTCACACTTTGTTTTCTCCATAATTCCAGATGTTCATTCATAGTTTGATGCCTTCAGTGAGAATCTACAGTGGAAATAAAGAAGAACCATGAATGAGGAGCTGAATCCAGACTGTAGACTACTGGTGTACAGAGCACAGTCTAGATATATATACAGTAGACACAATATATTGCCAAAAGTATTTGCTCACCCATCCAAATAATGAGAATCAGGTGTTCCAATCACTTCCAGTGTTTCCCCTCCTATATGACCGACGAGGCGGGCCGCCTCGCTAGTATAGGCCACCGCCTCATTACAATTTTGCCGACATTGCCGCCTCACTGGTGCGCGCCAAAAAAAAAAAAAGTAATGCTAAATATTAGAAAGCATTGACACATAAGTCCGGTATATTCGCCGCTGAAATCAACAAGTTAGAATGGCAGCCTTTTCTCGCCGTGGGTGAAGACAGCAGGCACATCCCCGTTGCGGACAAGAAGCGGCAGCGCTCCATCGTTTCGTTTTTCGGGGCTAAAAGCAGGTGTGTATCACAGACATATGTCAAATTAAGTATCAAAACTATCGCATGTCATCAAAATAAAGTGAGCAACGCAGTGTAGGCATCGATCTCGCTTCCTTTACTGAGTTTGCTTACTGTTTTGTTGTCCGCGGCGATACGAATTGACAGTGACTGCAAAAATGGCTCCCGTTAAAACATTTAGGCACGACAAAACCCGTTATACCCAACGAGACAAATGATTTCAACAGAATATAAAGTTCCTAGTTTCTTTTGATAAAATTATTTATAGAGTGCCCGAAATTATATCATTCAATGGCAAAACAAATTCTGTAATCTTAACGGTTCAGCGGCCCGCAGGCGGGCCGTTTTGATGTCTGCATAAGCATTTTTCAAAATAGAGCGACACTGCCAACGCGATTATAGAAACACTATACACCCATGGAAAGCTTAGATTGATCAACATTAATCCCCACTTATATTTGATTTGCCTCATGTAATAAAGAGGATGTGTTCAAATTTGGTGTTTGTGTTTTCAAGAATGTTTACTTAAAGTCTTTAATTCAGCTGCCCTACACCCCACCACCTCACAGCCATTTCAACCCAGGGGAAACAGTGCACTTCCATGGCCACAGGTGTATAAAATCAAGCACCTGGGCATGCAGACTTCTTTTACAAACATTAGTGAAAGAATGGCTCGCTCTCAGGAGCTCAGTGAATTCCAGCGTGGAACTGTGATAGGATGCCACCTGTGCAACAAATCCAGTTGTGACATTTCCTCGCTCCTAAATATTCCACAGTCAACTGTCAGCTGTATAATAAGAAAGTGGAAGTGCAGAGTGTTCCCAAGAAGTATTAGTAGCCTGCACTAGAAATAAAGTAGCCTGCACAAGAAATAAAGTAGCCTGCACTAGAAATAAAGTAGCCTGCACTAGAAATAAAGTAGCCTGCACTAGAAATAAAGTAGCCTGCACAAGAAATAAAGTAGCCTGCACTAGAAATAAAGTAGCCTGCACTAGAAATAAAGTAGCCTGCACTAGAAATAAAGTAGCCTGCACCACTGTTGCGTAATGAAAATTTTGATTTTTTTTCGTGCTATTTGGTGGCCTCTGGTGCATTTTATTTGTGTAATTTAACATTTTTCTAGGGCTTGGTTTTGTCATGTGATTTGTGTAGCTTAGCCGCGCTAGACAACCCACGGCAACGAATTTAATTCTCTGCCAGGGTGGGTCTAGTTACCCTCCATAAGGCTCGAGGCTGGATTCTCCTAAAACTGGCCGACAAATCACCATGAAGTGTAGAGTTAGAAGGCGGGCGTAACGAAGTGACGACAGAGGCGCGACGATTCTGACAGAAACAACCGGAAACAACTAGCCTAGCCGCGCGAGACAACCCACTGCAACGAATTTAATTCTCTGCCAGGGTCAACAACAAAAACGACAACAGTCTTTGAGCTCCATTAGCACCGACTCTGAATAATCTTTCTGTTAACATGTCTGTAATATACTTGATAAGGCTTCACCGAACTCCCGCATCCTCTGATTTCTGGCGCTCTAGGAACTACGTCAGCCTATTCGTTGTGCTGATTGGTTGTATACCTACCCAACTGCTGCAGACTGATTTGAAAGACAACCTTTTAGCCCGCCTCCCTCCCTGTCGAGAGTTCCTAGAGTCTTGAGTCTTCAGAGCTGGGTCTAGCGCGGCTAGGCTAGTATTTAAGTACATTTCATCAAAATGTGAGTTTTAAGTACACGATTTTCATGCAAACTGCACTTTCACCAGTAGTATGTGTTGATTATGATACAGCAGATCAGAACAGAAATTAAAAAGTGAAAATGACCAGAATATTTTTCTAAGTCCAGATGTGAAAAAAGGACTTCCCCTGTATTTTATCATTTCACTCATCTTACAAAATATTTACAATCATTTAGAGCATTAATGAAAAAGGCTAAATTAGATCTATATGGGTAGCACCCAGAATATTTTCTAAGTCCAGACATGAAAAAATTGGGCGGCATTTCTCCTGTATTCTGTCATTTCATTCATTCATAAAAGGTAATTGAACAAATCTATGAAATCTATGAAATGTTTACATTCATGGGATTTCTTTCAGTAAATGTTAGTAATGTCAAATTATAGTTTGCAAGCAAAAAAAGTGGTAAATACCTGTTCTCTGTTTTTTTTTTAGGAATTTGTGATGTTGCGATCGCGCGAAATCAACCAATCTCCATGAATTTTGTGCAGCCTTGCAATTTTGTCCAATCACCGCAACTTTCCCGCAATTTTGGCCCGCCTCCCGTGAGTTCCACCAATCATAGCAGCTCCCAGTGCAAACGTAATGCACGTACATCACCGAATTCACTTCCTGTTTATGGTTTGAAGATGCAGACGTGTGCGATACCATAGACATTTATAAAGAGCAGACGCCGCATCGACCGCTACTTCCTATTGGGGCTGACCAGCGGTGGGGCCGCCATCTTGGTCCGGTCAGCCGCTCCACTCAGCGCTGTTTGACAGCGCATTTAATCCATCTTAACTCTGAATATTAAACTAATAATGAGAAGCAGATAATGGCAGTAAAGTCAATTATTTTAATAATTTGAAGAGACAATATATGATTACACTATATGTACATAAATAAACACAATACTGACTAATGAACACATATTTAATCATATATTGTCTCTTCAAATTATTAATATAATTGACTTTACTGCCATTATCTGCTTCTCTAACATATATTAGTGTGTGTGTGTTTACAGTGTTTGTAAAATACCTGTCTACAGTCGAGCTTAATATCAGAATATTCTATTATTATTATTATTATTATCTATTATTCCCGCTATGAATATTAAAATACGCCGAACCATTTGTCCTGTATCATAGCTACATGTATGACGTTTGCAGCAAATAAATAAAAATAAAAAAAGCGTGAAAATCAGTTTAATATTCAGAGTTAAGATGGATTAAATGTGCTGTCAAACAGCGCTGAGTGGAGCGGCTGACCGGACCAAGATGGCGGCCGTATTTCTCGCTGCACAGCGTCTACTCTTTATTATGTCTGTGTGCGATACTAATGTCTCATTTACCAACAAAAATTACTGCTGAAGACCATGACGAACAATTAATTCACTGACGTTCTTCACCAAAGCAGAGCTAAACTGTTTTACAACCGTGCAATATTGTGGTGGAATACAAAAAAAAATAAAAAAAATCATCGATTGATAAACACTTTTTTTTTTTTTTTAAATCACGAAACATATTAGAACGGCTGAAATGAGCGGACAACAGACCAGACAAATCACTATGATGGAAACTGTTTCATCCAGATCCGTTAGAGCTCTGAAAGAATGAAGGTAAATTAGATTAATTATTCCACCAAAGAGTGCAGAGAAATGTCCGTGTTGTCCGGAGGGTCGACCACCGCCTGAGCAGGACGCTACCACAGGCAACGCGCTCCATGGTTGAGACTGCAGCGATATAGTCTTGGAGTGGTCGGACAACTGGGGCAGACGGGCCGTCTCGGTCTCACCATTGAGAGCCACGGCGGAGTTATGTGACGATCAGCGTGTGTGAATCATTTCCTTGTTACCCACATCATTCAAAACTGACTCGGGGATTTGAATGAAGTTTTCAGGGTCGGTCAGAAATGACACAATGACCAAGTGATTAGACTTCAGCAGTGATACGGCTTAAAGTTTGGATCCACGGATAGGTTGTGGGAGAGCAATCCGGACGGATGAGCGCTAATCCGCGATCCCGCGGTCGCTCTTGGAACACTCTGGAAGTGTGTGGGAACGACAGCAGCTCAGCCACCAAGTGGTCGGCCACGTAAACTGATGGAGCGGGTCAGAGGATGCTGAGGCTCATAGTGCCAAGAGGTGGACAACTTTCTGCAGAGTCTATGGCTGCAGACCTTCAGACTTCATGTGGCCTTCAGATTAGCTCAAGAACAGAGCTTCAGCAGAGAGCTTCATGGAATGGGTTTCCATGGCCGAGCAGCTGCATCCAAGCCGTACATCACCAAGTGCAATGCAAAGCGTGGGATGCAGTGATGTAAAGCACGCCACCACTGGACTCTAGAGCAGTGGAGACGCCTTCTCTGGAGTGACCAATCACGCTTCTCCATCTGGCAATCTGATGGACCAGTCTGGGTTTGGCGGTTGCCAGGAGAACCATACTTGTGGGACTGCATTGTGCCAAGTGTAAAGTTTGGTGGAGGGGGGACCATGGTGTGGGCTTGTTCTTCAGGAGCTGGGCTTGGCCCCTTAGTTCCAGTGAAAGGAACTCTGAATGCTTCAGCAGACCAAGACATTTTGGACAATTCCATGATCCCAACTTTGTGGGAACAGTTTGGAGCTGGCCCCTTCCTCTTCCAACATGACTGTGCACCAGAGCACAAAGCAAGGTCCATAAAGACATGGATGACAGAGTCTGGTGTGGATGAACTGGACTGGCCTGCACAGAGTCCTGACCTCAGCCCGATAGAACACCTTTGGGATGAATTAGAGCAGAGACTGAGAGCCAGGCCTTCTGGTCCAACATCAGTGTGACCTCACAGATGAGCTTCATGAAGAAAGGTCGAAAATTCCCATAAACACACTCCTAAACCTTGTGGACAGCCTTCCCAGAAGAGTTGAAGCTGTTCTAGCTGCAAAGGGTGGACAGACGTCATACTGAACCCTATGGATTAGGAATGGGATGTCACTGATGTTCATATGAGAGTCAGAGAGGTGAATAGGGCTGCAACTAACGACACGTTCACTTCCGCTTTTGATGACATATTGTTCTCAGACGATTCGTCGACGTGTCGTTAGTTGCAGCCCTACAGGTGAGTGAATACTTTTGGCAATATAGTGTATCTACGCATAGCATATCTATGATCTACAGAACACAATCTAGATATATACAGTTCCTTGTGAAAGTATTCGGCCCCCTTGAACTTTTCAACCTTTCGCCACATTTCAGGCTTCAAACATAAAGATATAAAATTTTAATTTTTTGTCAAGAATCAACAACAATTGGGACACAATCGTGAAGTGGAACGAAATTATTGGATATTTTAAACTTTTTTAACAAATAAAAACCTGAAAAGTGGGGCGTGCAATATTATTGGGCCCCTTTACTTTCAGTGCAGCAAACTCACTCCAGAAGTTCAGTGAGGATCTCTGAATGATCCAATGTTGTCCTAAATGACTGATGATGATAAATAGAATCCACCTGTGTGTAATCAAGTCTCCGTATAAATGCACCTGCTCTGTGATAGTCTCAGGGTTCTGTTTAAAGTGCAGAGAGCATCATGAAGACCAAGGAACACACCAGGCAGGTCCCAGATACTGTTGTGGAGAAGTTTAAAGCCGGATTTGGATACAAAAAGATTTCCCAAGCTTTAAACATCTCAAGGAGCACTGTGCAAGCATCATATTGAAATGGAAGGAGTATCAGACCACTGCAAATCTACCAAGACCCGGCCGTCCCTCTAAACTTTCACCTGGAACAAGGAGAAGACTGATCAGAGATGCAGCCAAGAGGCCCATGATCACTCTGGATGAACTGCAGAGATCTACAGCTGAGGTGGGAGAGTCTGTCCATAGGACAACAATCAGTCGTACACTGCACAAATCTGGCCTTTATGGAAGAGTGGCAAGAAGAAAGCCATTTCTCAAAGATATCCATAAAAAGTCTGGTTTAAAGTTTGCCACAAGCCACCTGGGAGACACACCAAACATGTGGAAGAAGGTGCTCTGGTCAGATGAAACCAAAATCCAACTTTTTGGCCACAATGCAAAACGATATGTTTGGCGTAAAAGCAACACAGCTCATCACCCTGAACACACCATCCCCACTGTCAAACATGGTGGTGGCAGCCTCATGGTTTGGGCCTGCTTTTCTTCAGCAGGGACAGGGAAGATGGTTAAAACTGATGGGAAGATGAATGGAGCCAAATACAGGAGCATTCTGGAAGAAAACCTGTTGGAGTCTGCAAAAGACCTGAGACTGGGACGGAGATTTATCTTCCAACAGGACAATGATCCAAAACATAAAGCCAAATCTACAATGGAATGGTTCACAAATAAACGTATCCAGGTGTTAGAATGGCCAAGTCAAAGTCCAGACCTGAATCCAATCCAGAATCTGTGGGCAGAGCTGAAGACTGCTGTTCACAAACGCTCTCCATCCAACCTCACTGAGCTCCAGCTGTTTTACAGGAAGAATGGGCAAGAATTTCAGTCTCTGGATGTGCAAAACTGATAGAGACATACCCCAAGAGACTTGCAGCTGTAACTGCAGCAAAAGGTGGCGCTACAAAGTATTAATGCAAAGGGGCCCAATAATATTGCACGCCCCACTTTTCAGGTTTTTATTTGTTAAAAAAGTTTAAAATATCCAATAAATTTCATTCCAGTTCACGATTGTGTCCCACTTGTTGTTGATTCTTGACAAAAAATTAAAATTTTATATCTTTATGTTTGAAGCCTGAAATGTGGCGAAAGGTTGAAAAGTTCAAGGGGGCCGAATACTTTCACAAGGCACTGTGTATATATATATATATATATATATATACATATATATATATATATATATATATATATATATATATATGTATAGTATATCTCTATAGATGTAGTGTATCTATATATCTGTGATCTACGGAGGACAGTCAGGACATTGTTCAGCTCAGGATCTCCCTCCTCACTCACTCGCTCTTCCTTTCGGTGCTTTGCTGACTCATCTGGATTTTTCCATCGAGGTCATCGGCCAGTGCCTCCTTGGTCCGCAGGTTCTGCTGAGTCAGCGCCAGTTCCTCCGTTGCTGATGACACGCTAGAAACAAACAAACACATTTGGATTCCTCGTCTGCTCAGATTTCGGTTCCGTTTCTGCTAAGTCCAGGAATCATCAGTTTGATGTGATGATGATTCGAACTACGTCTCTAATCTGAGCTCACATGGACTGCAGGCTGTCAGCTGTTAGTGTGTTCCACAGCAGCTCATTGGCCGGCAGGTTGTCCGTGTCCTCCAATAGGGACGCATCGAACTCCACGTTCGCCTCCGGAGTCTCCGGAGACCTGAAAGAGTGACACGCTGTTATCACGACAACCCAGAGGCAGGAGAGACAGTCTGTTACCACGGTAACCAGGTGATCTCCGACCTGTAGGCGTCGATAAAGTGCTGGTATTCAGTCAGAGGGTCGATCTGCTGGACAGCTGCTGAGATCTCCTGGTGGACCTTCACCACCTCCTCAGTCAGCAGGCTGCTGATCTCACAGTACTCCTCCAGAATACTTTTACTGCAGTAGTACACAGAAACCATTCACAGGGACACATCAGTACTCCTCCAGGATACTTTCACTGCAGTAGTACATCTATCAGTACTCCAGGTAGGGTCATGGGTTTTTCTTGTTTTTAAATGTTGTAAAGTACCTAGCGTTGCATTTTAATTGTATGAAAAGTAAAGTTTGACTGACTGACTGACTCACAGGGCCAGCGTCATGTCCTCCTGCATCCTCTGCAGTCCGTCCAGCAGGGCGGGGCCAGCGTTCCTGCGGTGGTCGTCCTGCTGGGTCTGAGCTCCAACCACTGCCAGGACGTACTGGTTATGGAGGACATGGAGCTTCGCTGTCGCTTTGTCATAACGCTCACGAGCACGCTCCGCCTCCCGGCCTGTGATTGGACAGCAGATTGAAAGGTAAAGACATCAGCATTGATCAGGATAGTTATTGATCAGGATAAATACCCTGCAGCAGGTGTGTGAGAAGGACCTACCTTTGGCCAGAGCTTCTCTATATTTCTCCTTGGCGTTGTTTGCGTCACGGCTCAGCTGACGATACGTCGCCTTTAGCTTCTCCAGGTCACTCCTGGTTACCTGACAACAGAAGATGAACAAATCAACCTCAGCAGCCACTCTTCAGGCCCTCCTGATCCACTCTGCTGCTGGTGTGCACACATGTTCACATCTGCACTGGCTGTGCTGCACACTGCTGTCTACATGTCTGATAAATGATTTACAATAAATAATAAAGAGCAGTTTAAATTGCATGTCACCAAAATAAACCTGTAGTTATGAAGAGTTGCAGCTCTTTGAGTCAGATACTCTCACATTTCCATCTCAGGATGACAGTATATTATACAACTGGAACATCTGGCTCAGGTTCTCTTCACAGTTTCATATATTCTTTAATTTGAGGCACAAAACTTCTGGGTAAAAAAAAGCTCTGTAAAGCATTTGGTTGAATTTTGAGTTTCATATTTTCAGATTTGTACTTTGATCCTCGAGCCATTTTTAAGGACTGGTGTCTCCACAAGTATAACTTCCACAGCCATAAGGAGTGGTGAGGACAGAGTGAGGGTCCATCAGCCTCCAGCAGATCAGAAGAATTCAACAGATCCATCACACTGGAACTTGGAAATGCAGACAGGGCAAAATGTGCAAACCAGGATGGTAGCATGGTCCACATTTCACCCACGACAGAGGCTCCATCATCAGTAGAATCTGACTTTACTATCCTGACTGATGTGGACTCACTGGCAGGAGAAAGGAGATGAAGTGACACCACCAGACCCATTTCTCTTTTCTGACGCTGTACTGGTTCAATGACAAATCCATTTATCTGAAGACTCATATTGCTGATTCAAGCTTGTCTTGTTTGTTTGGTTTCCGTTTGTGCGTAAAAAGCAGCAGAAATAAAAATGTTTTCTGTCTGTCGGGAATCAGACCTTGTGGTTGTGGCTCTCCAGCTGCTGATGAAGACTCTGGTAGCTCTTCTTCACCTGCTGCTTGTCTCGGATCAGCGTGGCCAGGCGGTGTAGAGGGCCAGAGTTCAGGTCGTCAGCATGACTCCTCATTATTCGCCCCAACGCTTCTGTCTGACGAACGACCTGTGACCACGACTGACAGACACAGACTGAGGCTGTAAATAAAGTTTATTCAAAGGGTCTCTACAGCATGTTAATAAAGTTTATTTAAAGCTGCTCCACTCAACCCACAGGTGACCAGCTCACCTTGTTGACGGTGCTGACGAAGTCTGCCGTCTCCTGTTTCTCCGTTTGCTGAGTCATGCTGAGCAGAAGGGCGGCGTACTCTTTATCGCTTTTCACCCGCAGAGTCATGAAGCGTTTCACCGTCTCCAGCAGCTGTTAATAAAGTTTATTTAAAGTTTTCTGTAACGAGTTAATAAAGTTTATTTAAAGCTTTCTGTAACGTGCTAATAAAGTTTATTTCTAAAGCTTTATCGGTGTGAACTAAACATAACTGTGGTTATTTCAGACCTCTGCTGACTTCTGATAAAAACAAACCTCTCCATCCTCCTGATTAACGGTAATAAACACTGAAACGTGGACCTTACTGACCATTCTGTAGCTGATTAACGGTAATAAACACTGAAACGTGGACCTTACTGACCATTCTGTAGCTGATTAACGGTAATAAACACTGAAACGTGGACCTTACTGACCATTCTGTAGCTGATTAACGGTAATAAACACTGAAACATGGACCTTACTGACCATTCTGTAGCTGATTAACGGTAATAAACACTGAAACGTGGACCTTACTGACCATTCTGTAGCTGATTAACGGTAATAAACACTGAAACGTGGACCTTACTGACCATTCTGTAGCTGATTAACGGTAATAAACACTGAAACATGGACCTTACTGACCATTCTGTAGCTGATTAACGGTAATAAACACTGAAACATGGACCTTACTGACCATTCTGTAGCTGATTAACGGTAATAAACACTGAAACATGGACCTTACTGACCATTCTGTAGCTGATTAACGATAATAAACACTGAAACATGGACCTTACTGACCATTCTGTAGCTGATTAACGGTAATAAACACTGAAACATGGACCTTACTGACCATTCTGTAGCTGATTAACGGTAATAAACACTGAAACATGGACCTTACTGACCATTCTGTAGCTGATTAACGGTAATAAACACTGAAACATGGACAGCTGTACCTTTAACTCCCAGTCCTGCAGCTTCAGTAATCCCTCGTGGGAATTCCTGAGATCCCGACCGAAGCCCATCCTGGTTCACAGTCTGCCTCTCACACAGCAGGACGAGAGGAAGATGATTGCATGGTCCTGTGGAGACAATAAAACCTTTAGCAAGTTAATTAACCCATGCTGTTCTCTGAGTCCTCCTGGTTCTGAGTTTCGTTGGCGGCGAGTTCCTGGAGGGACCATGAGCTTCATCTGAGCGTGACATCAGACAGTGTGGCTGACGACGGACGTGTTGCTACGTGTTGTCATCTCTCCTGTTGCCTAGCAACCCGAGGATGAGGGTCAAACGACGCTGTAATTTTGTAGCTGAAACTGATCCTGAACTTGTGATTTAGTTTTAAATATATTTTCTATACTTTAAGGTGCTTATCCTGTACAGATGTAACAAACTGAGAAACAACAATCTGTTAACATTCACACTGACATGAACTTCTAACACTTTAAACTGCCTCAGTCTGGGCTGCTCCTGATAAAAACAAATGTTTTTAGAATGACAACATACAGCCTGTCCTAACAGAAACAAAATAATCTATTAAATATGTCCTCACATAACTTGGTGCAAGAAAACTAAGAAAAGCGAGGACAGTTTTCACTTGTCTACACAGAGAATTACCAGCAATCAGAGTTCCAGCAGCATGTTTTTCTCCATGTAATAACTTGTAGAAGGGATAAATATGTGATTATTGGTGAAGGTGGAGCTTAGAGGAAACGCTATAATTTCAACAAAACACTGAAGCTGTACAACTGGAAAGCCAAGGTTTTAAAATGCTGCAGCTCACATGAAAAACGTCACAAAACGTAATATTTTAAAACTAACTTTCATCTTTCAATTTAACATTTTATCATTGCTGTAGAGCAATACTGATAAAGTTTAACCCTCAGACAGCGATACAGTGAACCTTTCAGCAAGAAAACTGTCCCATGAATCTGGGATGTACAGGGCTGGATGGATCAACCAGATGGATCAACCAGATGGATCAACCAGATGGATCAACCAGATGGATCAACCAGATGGATCAACCAGATGGACCAACCAGATGGACCAACCAGATGGATCAACCAGATGGACCAACCAGATGGACCAACCAGATGGATCAACCAGATGGACCAACCAGATGGATCAACCAGATGGACCAACCAGATGGACCAACCTGATGGATCAACCAGATGGACCAACCAGATGGACCAACCAGATGGACCAACCAGATGGACCAACCAGATGGATCAACCAGATGGACCAACCAGATGGACCAACCAGATGGACCAACCAGATGGACCAACCAGATGGACCAACCAGATGGATCAACCAGATGGATCAACCAGATGGACCAACCTGATGGACCAACCTGATGGATCAACCTGATGGACCAACCTGATGGATCAACCAGATGGATCAACCAGATGGACCAACCTGATGGATCAACCTGATGGATCAACCTGATGGACCAACCTGATGGATCAACCTGATGGACCAACCTGATGGACCCAGCTGATGGACCTCCCAGTCCAGGAAAACAAGGATGCATTACCCCGAATTTCCACACAATGCGATGGCGCCGCACAACGGAACGAAGCGCGGCCGTCTTGCTCTGAAAGTCAAAACACACAGCAAGCGCAGCGCAGCGGCGCGCCGTCCGGATGGGGAGGGCTGCTCCTCAGGAGGCTCTCGTGTGAACAGCGATATCACGCGATAAAAACACATGATATAAACAGAAAATAAATAAACCACACCTCATTTCGCTTCTACAAGGTCGCTCTGCTCGTCCCAGCCACACTGCTCTGTGATTTATACTTCTAGCATGGTTAGTACATGATTTATGTTTTGATCTCAAATGAGTGCTTTTCTTTATCCAATAGTTAATTTTGTACGGTTTATTCTATATAAAAACGGTAATTTCTCTTCGCCCATGGCGTCGTGTTGTATCTGGGACCCTGTTGACCTGATGCTCGTGCCTCCGGGGGCGTAATAACAAAAATTTACGTCCGAGAGGTCGTTCATTGTGTTTTATTTTAAAAGTTCCGGTTTAACTTCCTGTCTGGTGCTTTCTCAACGACAGTGAATTTACGAGGTTTTGAAGCGGCGGCGCAGAAAATAGACCTGAAGCGAATCTCCAGCGCCGGCGCTTCAGAGACGCGGCGCTGGCGCTCCGCAGCTGTGCAGTGGAAATTGTCCGATAGAAGAGAATGGGTTCTAAGTGCTGCGCAGTACGATTCAAGAGCGCGGCGCTGCGCGGCAGTTTCGCGTTGTGTGGAATTTAGGGGTTAGAAGGAGTCTAAATGACATGGGCTAGCCTTCATCTGTAGCTTTAAATGAGCTGCTGGTGGCCCCGCCCTCCTCAGGAAGAAGACTCCCTCTGTCTGTGATTGGCAGAAGAATGAGGTTTTCTATCTTTTAACATTCTGTCTGAGGATCATCTTATAGTAAATCTGTGTAAATTCTCAGTGTTTGTTTTTAACTCTGCATTGTCAGACGATGTTATAAAATCTGTATTTAAATCAAGCTACCGCTGGTTAGCATGTTAGCATGTCTGGATGAGTTTGTCTGTTTCATCCTCATTCTGCTGCTTGACAACATAAACATCTGGAAAGGAGAGCAGCTTCACTGTAGTTCAGCCGGGTTAAAACCCAGTTTAATGAGCACAGGGAGCAGGAGAGAAGAACCCAGAGTTAGGGTTAGCCCCGAGCCCCTAACCCGGGTCCTTCTTTAAATTAACGTTTAACATCTCTGAAGGTCCCTCAGCAGGACACTTTAAACATAGATCTGATGATCAAAGCTAACATTAGCCACATTAGCTGCACATTATGTTATCACTGAGGACTTCAGCTGAAATCTTTACAAAGTATTTCCATCTCTACATCTTTCAGTCTCAAATGAAATGAACAGGAGACAAATAAAGCATCAAAGACACTCCTGAAATATCAGACGTTTTCTGGAAAAACTGAGGATCAATAAAGGATTTCTGATTCTAAACTCATCAGCAGCTTCCAAAACGTCCACAAATTTCTGCTCAGACTTTACAATCTGATCCCTAAACTAAAGCAACTGAGTCAAAACCACTAAAGACCTTCCATTTAACGTTACATATATACTTAACTTCAAAGCTCCTCACAAACTGTCCAAATGAAGAGGCTGAAATCGCACAAACATTTCTGACTCTGTTCAACTCCCCTCATTAAAACTACAGGGAGGCTGAAGCTAAGCTAACGGTAGCCACTACTAATTAAAATTACTGGGAGGCTGAAGCTAAGCTAACGGTAGCCACTACTCATTAAAACTACTGGGAGGCAGAAGCTAAGCTAACGGTAGCCACTACTCATTAAAACTAAAAGGAAGCTAAAGCGAGGCTAACAATAGCGATTCCTCCATACTAAAACTCATGGGGAGCTGAAGCTAAGCTAACGTCAGCCACTCTCTTTCATTAAAACTAACGGAAACAGGATGCTAACATGCTAACGGCATCTGTTGAGTTTCCATTGGAAGTACAGGAAAACTGCAGCTAACATGCTAACAGCTAAACTTTATTCAAAGCGGTCTTAAAACAAACCAACAGCTCCACGGACAGACATAAAGACACTTTTCTCGACATGCAGACACTATTCCGGGACATAAACAACATTCCCGCGGATGCCTGCGGATTCCAGCCGTCTCCTCCGGTAAACACGGAGCCGATGAAAGCAGGTCGGGGTTCGGCAGGAGGAGGAAGACCGGGACGGTCGGGAGGGGGCTCGCTGTTTTTCCACTTCTCCTAGGCTCTTCTCAGCGGCAAGAACTTACCGGGAAGCTGGATTTTGCGGCGGGACACTCGCTGTCCGGTCACCGCGGGTCTCTGCCGTCCTCCGCTGGTCTCATGTCCACCTCTTGTCCGTGATTTTCTCCACTGTTTCCCGGTTTCTGCTCCGGTCGTCCGGCTACCAGGCTAACGGCTAACAGGGAGGGGCTTCCGCGGGAAACGGAACGGGGGTGGGGGGGAGTGGGTGGATTGTTGTTTATTAAAGAAGAAAACAAACAAATAAACAACAACAGACAGAAACAAAATGAACCAACATGAAACAATGACACACTGACCAGAACCAGAACCAGAACCAGAACCTGATCAGAGACCAGGAACACCAGAACCAGTCCACATGGGTCCACAGCTGAAAACCAGAAGCAGGTTCTGGTTCTACATTATTGATGACATAATACAGTTTTTCTCAATTGCTAAAACACCAAACTCTATTGTCTGAACCAAATTAATTGAACCAGTCACTCTTTTGGTTAAACCATAAGCACTTTTCATCTGTTTAGACACATCCTGTCAACACATTGTCATTGTGATGCACATGTGTTGCATAATGGTGAGCACAGGTGGCAAAAGTCAAACACAGTTAAAGCTCAGGCGTCACCGGTTGAACACAACTAAAATTGATCACACTTGTGTCTAATGATGTGAGGGTACATATAAGCCAGAGCACTGGTTTGTGAGGCACTACAATGGACAGAAATCTAAGAAGAGGAGCATGGATACGGCATGCCAGGGTTTGTTCCCTGTTGCCTGGCCAGAGAAAATGTGTCCTGTGATGTAGATGAAGTCCAGTGGTCTGACCCAGTACGGAGAAATGATGCTGTGGCAGAGTAATGCACTTCTTTTCTTTGTGCTTCATTTGTATATTTTTGTGCTTTATTTTTACGTACCAGTGCTACATGTAAATGCACAGGATTTCTGTTGTTTTGCAAATTCTTTTTTCTATGTACAAGTGTTACAAATGCCCAGGTATTTAGTTTTGCAGCATGCATTGAGCCTAAATAACCATTTATTTCTACCGCTTCATGTCCTGAGCGTTGTGTTTTCCTTTTTTCTATGCAGTGTTTAGTGACTGCTCAGAGTATTTAATTTAGACTGACTTGAGGCATGATTTGACAGCAGAGTTCAGTTTTGAGCACAGATTGAACTGTTTTGGGGTGAAAGTTTGGTTTTGCAAGAAGAGTCAGAGGTTTTGTGAATGTAGCTTGAAAACTGGGTTTTGTGTTCACAGTTTAGGGAAAAGGAGAGCAGCTTTCCAGGAATGTGTCTTAGCAATCGACAAAAACTATATTTACATTACTTATATTATTACTAGCATTATATCTACATTATTATCTACATTATTAAAATTTTTCTCTATTGATTAGACACTGTTCCTGAAAAATAGCACACATTTCCCAACACACTGCACACTATTTTCTTTATTAGGACACAATTCACAAAGCACTGCACACTTGTGTCAAAATCGCACTTTGTTGTCAAAATCCAAACTTTTTTTTTTTCAAAATTAAGACACAAAGTAAAACTAGGACACTGCACTGCTAAATACAAAACACTCCTCTCTCACTGTGTTTTCACATGAAGTATAAAAATGATACGGTCCTCAGAAATGACAACTTAAACACAAATACATCCTATAAATGAATCAGAGGATCCACTGCAGTGTCTGACTGTACATTACAAAATAAAAATAACGTTAGACATAAATACAGCCTTATATTGTCCACAGTACAGTATGCAGATGTTTACACCACATCTGCATCAGTTCTTTCAGCCTGGTCAGGACACAGGACCTCATCATCATCACAAGCTGTGTTTTCTCTGGATAGAAGGACCTAGTGTGTCTGATCCAGCCCTGAATGCATCAACAGAAACATCACTACATGCTAAGACCACTGATTGAAGAGATTTTACCAAAGTATGGCTGCTGCTC